>NC_059207.1:22510546-22535546 GCF_020615455.1 Coregonus clupeaformis
GTAGTTAGTTGAGATGGGATGGGAGGGTAGTTAGTTGAGATGGGATGGAGGGTAGTTAGTTGAGGATGGGATGGAGGGTAGTTAGTTGAGATGGAGATGGGAGGGTAGTTAGTTGAGAGGGATGGGAGGGTAGTTAGTTGAGAGGGATGGAGGGTAGTATAGTTGAGATGATGGGAGGGAAGTTAGTTGAGATGGGTGGAGGGAGGTTAGAGAAGGGATGGAGAGGTAGAGTGAGAGGGGATGGGAGGGTAGTAGTGAGGATGGAGTTAGTTGAGAAGGGATGGGAGGGTAGTTAGTTGAGATGGGATGGGGTAGTTAGTTGAGAAGGGGATGGGAGGAGTTAGGAGATGGAGATGGGAGGTAGTAGTTAGTTGAGAAGGGATGGAGGGTAGTTAGTTGAGATGTGGATGGGAGGGTAGTTAGTTGAGAAGGGATGGGAGGGTAGTTAGTTGAGAAGGGATGGGAGGGTAGTTAGTTGAGATGGGGATGGGAGGGTAGTTAGTTGAGATGGGATGGGAGGGTAGTTAGTTGAGAAGGGATGGAGGTAGTTATTGAGATGGGGATGGGAGAGTAGTTAGTTGAGATGGGGATGGGAGGGATAGTAGAGATTGGGATGGAGGTAGTTAGTTGAGAGGGATGGAGGGTAGTTAGTAGAGAGTGGGGATGGGAGGGTAGTCAGTTGAGAAGAGATGGGAGGGAAGTTAGTTGAGAAGGGATGGGAGGGTAGTTAGTTGAGATGGGGATGGGAGAGTAGTTAGTTGAGAAGGGGATGGGAGGGTAGTTAGTAGAGATGGGGATGGGAGGGTAGTTAGTTGAGAAGGGGATGGGAGGGTAGTTAGTAGAGATGGGGATGGGAGGGTAGTTAGTTGAGATGGGGATGGGAGGGTAGTTAGTTGAGAAGGGAAGGGAGGGAAGTTAGTTGAGAAGAGATGGGAGGGTAGTTAGTTGAGATGGGGATGGGAGGGTAGTCAGTTGAGAAGAGATGGGAGGGAAGTTAGTTGAGAAGGGATGGGAGGGTAGTTAGTTGAGATGGGGATGGGAGAGTAGTTAGTTGAGAAGGGGATGGGAGGGTAGTTAGTAGAGATGGGGATGGGAGGGTAGTTAGTTGAGGAGGATGGGAGGGTAGTTAGTAGAGATGGGGATGGGAGGGTAGTTAGTTGAGATGGGGATGGGAGGGTAGTTAGTTGAGAAGGGAAGGAGGGAAGATAGTTGAGAAGAGATGGGAGGAGTAGTTAGTTGAGATGGGGATGGGAGGGTAGTTAGTTGAGAGGATGGAGGAAGTTAGTTGAGATGGAGATGGGAGGGTAGTTAGTTGAGATGGGATGGAGGGTAGTTGGTTGAGAAGGGATGGGAGGGGAAGTTAGTTGAGATGGGAGGAGGGTAGTTAGTTGAGATGGGATGGGAGGGTAGTTAGTTGAGATGGGGATGGGAGGGTAGTCAGTTGAGAAGAGATGGGAGGGAAGTAGTTGAGAAGGGATGGAGGGTAGTTAGGTTGAGATGGGGGATGGGAGAGTAGTTAGTTGAGAAGGGGATGGGAGGGTAGTTAGTTGAGATGGAGATGGGAGGGTAGTTAGTTGAGAAGGGATGGGAGGGAAGTTAGTTGAGAAGGGATGGGAGGGTAGTTAGTTGAGATGGGGATGGGAGGGTAGTTAGTTTAGAAGGGGATGGGAGGGAAGTTAGTTGAGATGGAGCATGGGAGGAAGTGTTAGTGAGATGGGATGGGAAGGGAGTTGAAGAAGTTGAGAAGGGATGGGAGGAGAAGTTAGGTTGAGATGGGATGGGGTAGTTAGTTGAGACTGCGGATGGGAGGGTAGTTAGTTGAGATGGGGATAGGAGGTAGTCAGTTGAGAAGAGATGGGAGAGAAGTATTGGATGAAAAAGATGGGAGAGTAGTTAGAAAGTTGAGATGGGGATGGGAGGATAAATTAGTTGAGAAGGGATGAGGAGGGTAGTTAGCTAGAGGATGGGGATGGATGAGAGGTAGTTAGATTGAGATGAGATGGGGAAGTTAGTTGAGATGGGAGATGGGAGGGAAGATAGTTGAGAAGGGATGAGGGAAGTTGGTTGAGATGGGATGGGAGGATTGATTAGAAAGGGATGGGAGAGAGTAGTTGGAGAAGGGATGGGAGGGTAGTTAGTTGAGAAGGGGATGGGTGGGGTCGTTAGTTGAGAAGGGGATGGGGTAGTAGTGAGATGGGGATGGAGGGTAGTTAGTTGAGTTGAGAGGGGATGGGAGGTAAGTTAGTTGAGATGGGGATGGGAGGTAGTTATTGAGAGTGGGATGGGAGGGTAGTTAAGAGAGAAGGGAAGGAGGGAGATTAGTTGAGAAGGGGTAGTTAGTTGAGATGGGGATGGGAGGGTAGTTAGTTGAGAAGGGGATGGGAGGGAAGTTAGTTGAGATGGAGATGGGAGGGTAGTTAGTTGAGATGGGATGGGAGGGTAGTTAGTTGAGAAGGGATGGGAGGGAAGTTAGTTGAGATGGGAGGGTAGTTAGTTGAGATGGGATGGGAGGGTAGTTAGTTGAGATGGGGATGGGAGGGTAGTCAGTTGAGAAGAGATGGGAGGGAAGTTAGTTGAGAAGGGATGGGAGGGTAGTTAGTTGAGATGGGGATGGGAGGGTAGTTAGTTGAGAAGGGGATGGGAGGGTAGTTAGTAGAGATGGAGATGGGAGGGTAGTTAGTTGAGAAGGGATGGGAGGGAAGTTAGTTGAGAAGGGATAGGGAGGGTAGTTAGTTGAAAGGATGGGGATGGGAGGTAGTTAGTTTGAGAGGGATGGGAGGGGAGTTAGTTGAGATAGGGATGGGAGGGTAGTTAGTTGAGATGGGGATGGGAGGAGTATTAGTTGAAAGGAAGGGATGAGGAAGAAGTTAGTTGAGATGAGAGTTTAGTTGAGATCGGATGGAGGTAGTTAGTTGAGAATGAGGATGGGAGGTAGTCAGTTGAAAGATGGGAGGAGAGTTATTGAGAAGGGATGGGAGGGAGTAGTAGTTGAGATGGGGATGGGAGGGTAGTTAGTTGAGAAGGGGATGAGGGTAGTTAGTAGAGATGGGGATGGGAGGGTAGTTAGTTGAGATGGAGATGGGAGGGAAGTTAGTTGAGATGGGGATGGGAGGGAAGTTAGTTGAGAAGGGATGGGAGGGAAGTTAGTTGAGATGGGGATGGGAGGGAAGTTAGTTGAGAAGGGATGGGAGGGAAGTTAGTTGAGAAGGGATGGGAGGGTAGTTAGTTGAGAAGGGGATGGGAGGGTCGTTAGTTGAGAAGGGGATGGGAGGGTAGTTAGTTGAGATGGGGATGGGAGGGTAGTTAGTTGAGATGGAGATGGGAAGGTAGTTCGTTGAGATGGGGATGGGTGGGTCGTTAGTTGAGAAGGGGATGGGAGGGAAGTTAGTTGAGAAGGGATGGGAGGGTAGTTAGTTGAGAAGGGATGTGAGGGAAGTTAGTTGAGATGGGAGGGTAGTTAGTTGAGATGGGATGGGAGGGAAGTTAGTTGAGAAGGGATGGGAGGGTAGTTAGTTGAGAAGGGATGGGAGGGTAGTTAGTTGAGATGGGAGGGTAGTTAGTTGAGATGGGATGGGAGGGAAGTTAGTTGAGATGGGAGGGTAGTTAGTTGAGATGGGATGGGAGGGAAGTTAGTTGAGAAGGGATGGGAGGGAAGTTAGTTGAGAAGGGATGGGAGGGAAGTTAGTTGAGATGGGATGGGAGGGAAGTTAGTTGAGAAGGGATGGGAGGGAAGTTAGTTGAGAAGGGATGGGAGGGTAGTTAGTTGAGATGGGGATAGGGAGAGGGTAGTTAGTTGAGAAAGGGGATGGGAGGAGGTTAGTTGAGATGGAGATGGGAGGGTAGTTAGTTGAGATGGGATGGGAGGGTAGTTAGTTGAGAAGGGATGGGAGGGAAGTTAGTTGAGATGGGAGGGTAGTTAGTTGAGATGGGATGGGAGGGAAGTTAGTTGAGAAGGGATGGGAGGGTAGTTAGTTGAGAAGGGATGGGAGGGAAGTTAGTTGAGAAGGGATGGGAGGGTAGTTAGTTGAGAAGGGGAGGGTAGTTAGTTGAGAAGGGGATGGGAGGGAAGTTAGTTGAGATGGAGATGGGAGGGTAGTTAGTTGAGATGGGATGGGAGGGTAGTTAGTTGAGAAGGGATGGGAGGGTAGTCAGTTGAGAAGAGATGGGAGGGAAGTTAGTTGAGAAGGGATGGGAGGGTAGTTAGTTGAGAAGGGGATGGGAGGGTCAGTTAGTTGAGAAGGGGATGGGAGGGTAGTTAGTTGAGATGGGATGGGAGGGAAGTTAGTTGAGAAGGGATGGGAGGGTAGTTAGTTGAAGAAGGGATGGAGGGTAGTTGAGTTGAGATGGGAGGTAGTTAGTTGAGATGGGATGGGAGGGAAGTTAGTTGAGATGGGAGGGTAGTTAGTTGAGATGGGATGGGAGGGAAGTTAGTTGAGAAGGGATGGGAGGGAAGTTAG
Organism: Coregonus clupeaformis; assembly: GCF_020615455.1. Taxonomy (NCBI): domain Eukaryota; kingdom Metazoa; phylum Chordata; class Actinopteri; order Salmoniformes; family Salmonidae; genus Coregonus; species Coregonus clupeaformis. The sequence goes on from NC_059207.1 coordinate 22,515,004, forward strand.
TTGAGAAGGGATGGGAGGGAAGTTAGTTGAGATGGGAGGGTAGTTAGTTGAGATGGGATGGGAGGGAAGTTAGTTGAGAAGGGATGGGAGGGAAGTTAGTTGAGAAGGGATGGGAGGGTAGTTAGTTGAGATGGGGATGGGAGGGTAGTTAGTTGAGAAGGGGATGGGAGGGAAGTTAGTTGAGATGGAGATGGGAGGGTAGTTAGTTGAGATGGGATGGGAGGGTAGTTAGTTGAGAAGGGATGGGAGGGGAAGTGAGTTGAGATGGGAGGGTAGTTAGTTGAGATGGGATGGGAGGGAAGTTAGTTGAGAAGGGATGGGAGGGTAGTTAGTTGAGAAGGGATGGGAGGGAAGTTAGTTGAGAAGGGATGGGAGGGTAGTTAGTTGAGAAGGGGAGGGTAGTCAGTTGAGAAGGGGATGGGAGGGAAGTTAGTTGAGATGGAGATGGGAGGGTAGTTAGTTGAGATGGGATGGGAGGGTAGATAGTTGAGAAGGGATGGGAGGGTAGTCAGTTGAGAAGAGATGGGAGGGAAGTTAGTTGAGAAGGGATGGGAGGGTAGTTAGTTGAGAAGGGGATGGGAGGGTCGTTAGTTGAGAAGGGGATGGTAGGGTAGTTAGTTGAGATGGGGATGGGAGGGTAGTTAGTTGAGATGGAGATGGGAAGGTAGTTCGTTGAGATGGGATGGGAGGGTAGTTAGTTGAGAAGGGATGGGAGGGAAGTTAGTTGAGATGGGAGGGTAGTTAGTTGAGATGGGATGGGAGGGTAGTTAGTTGAGATGGGGATGGGAGGGTAGTCAGTTGAGAAGAGATGGGAGGGAAGTTAGTTGAGAAGGGATGGGAGGGTAGTTAGTTGAGAAAGGGGATGGGAGGGTCGTTAGTTTAGATGGGGATGGGAGGGTAGTTAGTTGAGATGTGGATGGGAGGGTAGTTAGTTGAGATGGAGATGGGAGGGTAGATGGCTGAGATGGGGATGGGAGGGTAGTTAGTTAAGATGGGGATGGGAGGGTAGTTAGTTGAGATGGAGATGGGAGGGTAGTTAGTTGAGATGGGGATGGGAGGGTAGTTAATTGAGATGGAGATGGGAGGGTAGGTAGTTTGATGGGGATGGGAGGGTAGTTAGTTGAGAAGGGGATGGGAGGGTCGTTAATTGAGATGGGGATGGGAGGGTAGTTAGTTGAGATGTGGATGGGAGGGTAGTTAGATGAGAAGGGGATGGGAGGGTAGTTAGTTGAGATGTGGATGGGAGAGTAGTTAGTTGAGATGGAGATGGGAGGGTAGATAGCTGAGATGGGGATGGGAGGGTAGTTAGTTGAGATGGGGATGGGAGGGTAGTTAGTTAGTTGAGATGGAGATGGGAGGGTAGTTAGTTGAGATGGGGATGGGAGGGTAGTTAATTGAGATGGAGATGGAAGGGTAGGTAGTTTGATGGGGATGGGAGGGTAGTTAGTTGAGAAGGGGATGGGAGGGTCGTTATTTGAGATGGGGATGGGAGGGTAGTTAGTTGAGATGTGGATGGGAGGGTAGTTAGATGAGAAGGGGATGGGAGGGTAGTTAGTTGAGATGTGGATGGGATGGTAGTTAGATGAGAAGGGGATGGGAGAGTAGTTACTTGAGATGTGGATGGGAGGGTAATTAGTTGAGATGTGGATGGGAGGGTAGTTAAATGAGAAGGGGATGGGAGGGTAGTTAGTTGAAAAGGGGATTGGAGGGTAGTTAGTTGAGATGGGGATGGGAGGGTAGATAGCTGAGATGGGGATGGGAGGGTAGTTAGTTGAGATGGGGAGGGGAGGGTAGTTAGTTGAGATGGGGATGGGAGGGTAATTAGTTGAGAAGGGATGGGGAGGGTAGTTAGTTGAGATGGGGATGGGAGGGTAGTTAGTTGAGATGGGGATGGGAGGGTAGTTAGTTGAGAAGGGGATGGGAGGTTCGTTAGTTGAGATGGGGATGGGAGGGTAGATAGCTGAGATGGGGATGGGAGGGTAGTTAGTTGAGATGGGGATGGGAGGGTAGATAGCTGAGATGGGGATGGGAGGGTAGTTAGTTGAGATGGGGAGGGGAGGGTAGTTAGTTGAGATGGGGATGGGAGGGTAATTAGTTGAGAAGGGATGGGAGGGTAGTTAGTTGAGATGGGGATGGGAGGGTAGTTAGTTGAAAAGGGGATTGGAGGGTAGTTAGTTGAGATGGGGATGGGAAGGTAGATAGCTGAGATGGGGATGGGAGGGTAGTTAGTTGAGATGGGGAGGGGAGGGTAGTTAGTTGAAAAGGGGATTGGAGGGTAGTTAGTTGAGATGGGGATGGGAGGGTAGATAGCTGAGATGGGGATGGGAGGGTAGTTAGTTGAGATGGAGGAGGGTAGTAAGTTGAGATGGGGATGGGAGGAGTAATTAGTTGAAAAGGGGATTGGAGGGTAGTTAGTTGAGATGGGGATGGCAGGGTAGATAGCTGAGATGGGGATGGGAGGGTAGTTAGTTGAAAAGGGATGGAGGGTAGTTAGTTGAGATGGGATGGGAGGTAGATAGCTGAGATGGGGATGGGAGGGTAGTTAAGCTGAGATGGGGATGGGAGGGTAGTTAGTTGAAAAGGGGATTGGAGGGTAGTTAGTTGGAGATGGGGATGGGAGGGTAGATAGCTGAGATGGGGATGAGGAGTGAGTAGTTGAGATGGGGATGGGAGGGTAGTTAGCTGAGATGGGGATGGGAGGGTAATTAGTTGAAAATGGGGATGGAGGGTAGTTAGTTGAGATGGGGATGGGAGGGTAATTAGTTGAGAAGGGGATTGGAGGGTAGTTAGTTGAGATGGGGATGGGAGGGTAGATAGCTGAGATGGGGATGGGAGGGTAGTTAGTTGAGATGGGGAGGGGAGGGTAGTTAGTTGAGATGGGGATGGGAGGGTAATTAGTTGAGAAAGGGATGGGAGGGTAGTTAGTTGAGATGGGGATGGGAGGGTAGTTAGTTGAGATGGGGATGGGAGCGGTAGTTAGTTGAGAAGGGGATGGGAGGTTCGTTAGTTGAGATGGGGATGGGCGGGTAGTTAGTTGAGATGGCTATGGGAGGGTAGTTAGTTGAGATGGAGATGGGAGGGTAGTTAGTTGAGATGGGGATGGGAGGGTAGTTAGTTGAGATGGGGATGGGAGGGTAGTTAGTTGAGATGGAGATGGGAGGGTAGTTAGTTGAGATGGGGATGTGAGGGTAGTTAATTGAGATGGAGATGGGAGGGTAGGTAGTTTGATGGGGATGGGAGAGTAGTTAGTTGAGAAGGGGATGGGAGGGTCGTTAATTGAGATGAGGATGGGAGGGTAGTTAGTGGAGATGTGGATGGGAGGGTAGTTAGATGAGAAGGGGATGGGAGGGTAGTTAGTTGAGATGTGGATGGGATGGTAGTTAGATGAGAAGGGAATGGGAGAGTAGTTAGTTGAGATTGAGATGGGAGGGTTGCTGGCTGAGATTGGGATGGGATGGTAGTTCGTTGAGATGGGGATGGGAGGGTAGTTTGTTGAGATGGAGATGGGAGGGTAGTTAGTTGAGATGGTGATGGGAGGGTAGTTAATTGAGATGGAGATGGGAGGGTAGGTAGTTTGATGGGGATGGGAGGTTAGTTATTTGAGAATTGGATGGGAGGGTCGTTAATTGAGATGGGGATGGGAGGGTAGTTAGTTGAGATGTGGATGGGATGGTAGTTAGATGAGGAGGGGATGGGAGGGTAGTTAGTTGAGATGTGGATGGGATGGTAGTTAAATGAGAAGGGGATGGGAGGGTAGTTAGTTGAGAAGGGGATGGGAGGGTAGTTAGTTGAGATGGGGATGGGAGGGTAATTAGTTGAGATGGGGATGAGAGGGTAATTAGTTGAGAAGGGATGGGAGAGAAGTTAGTTGAGATGGGGATGGGAGGGTAGTTAGTTGAGATGGGGATGGGAGGGTAGTTAGTTGAGATGGGGATGGGAGGGTAGTTAGTTGAGAAGGGGATGGGAGGTTCGTTGGGGATGGGCGGGTAGTTAGTTGAGATGGGTATGGGAGGGTAATTAGTTGAGATGGGGATGGAAGGGTAGTTAGTTGAGATGGAGATGGGAGGGTAGTTAGTTGAGATGGGGATGGGAGGGTAGTTAGTTGAAATGGGGATGGGAGGGTAATTAGTTGAGATGGGGATGGGAGGGTAGTTAGTTGAGAAGGGGATGGGAGGGTAGTTAGTTGAGATGGGGATGGGGATGGGAGGGTAGTTAGTTGAGATGGGCATGGGAGGGTAATTAGTTGAGATGGGGATGGGAGGGTAGTTAGTTGAGAAGGGGATGGGAGGGTCGTTAGTTGAGATGGGGATGGGAGGGTAGTTATTTGAGAATGGGATGGGAGGGTCGTTAATTGAGATGGGGATGGGAGGGTAGTTAGTTGAGATGTGGATGGGAGGGTAGTTAGATGAGAAGGGGATGGGAGGGTAGTTAGTTGAGATGTGGATGGGATGGTAGTTAGATGAGAAGTGGATGGGAGAGTAGTTACTTGAGATGTGGATGGGAGGGTAATTAGTTGAGATGTGGATGGGAGGGTAGTTAGATGAGAAGGGGATGGGAGGGTAGTTAGTTGAGAAGGGGATGGGATGGTAGTTAGTTGAGATGGGGATGGGAGGGTAATTAGTTGAGATGGGGATGAGAGGGTAATTAGATGAGAAGGGATGGGAGAGAAGTTAGTTGAGATGGGGATGGGAGGGTAGTTAGTTGAGATGGGGATGAGAGGGTAGTTAGTTGAGAAGGGGATGGGAGGTTCGTTGGGGATGGTCGGGTAGTTAGTTGAGATGGGTATGGGAGGGTAATTAGTTGAGATGGGGATGAGAGGGTAGTTAGTTGAGATGGAGATGGGAGGGTAGTTAGTTGAGATGGGGATGGGAGGGTAGTTAGTTGAGATGGGGATGGGAGGGTAATTAGTTGAGATGGGGATGGGAGGGTAGTTAGTTAGAAGGGGATGTGAGGGTAGTTAGTTTAGATGGGGATGGGGATGGGAGGGTAGATAGTTGAGATGGGGATGGGAGGGTAATTAGTTGAGATGGAGATGGGAGGGTAGTTAGTTGAGAAGGGGACGGGAGGGTCGTTAGTTGAGATGGGGATGGGGATGGGAGGGTAGTTAGTTGAGATGGGGATGGGAGGGTAATTAGTTGAGATTGGGATGGGTTGGTAGTTAGTTGAGAAGGGGATGGGAGGGTCGTTAGTTGAGATGGGGATGGGCGGGTAGTTGGTTGAGATCTCCATCTCAGTCCTACCCTCCCATCCCCATCAAAACTACCTACCCTCCCATCTCCATCTCAACTAACACCCTCCCATCTTCATCTCAACTGTCTACCCTCCATCCCCATCCCAACTAATTGCCTCCATCTCCATCTCAACTGACTACCCTCCCATCCCCATCTCAGTTAACGACCCTCCTATCCCCTTCTCAATTAACTACCCTCCCATCCCAATCCCAACTAATTTCCCTCCCATCTCCATTGAGATGGGGATGGGAGGGTAGTTAGTTGAGATGCGGATGGGAGGGTAGTTAGTTGAGAAGGGGATGGGAGGGTAGTTAGTAGAGATGGGGATGGGAGGGTAGTTAGTTGAGATGGAGATGGGAGGGAAGTTAGTTGAGATGGGGATGGGAGGGAAGTTAGTTGAGAAGGGTATGGGAGGGTAATTAGTTGGGATGGGGATGGGAGGGTAATTAGTTGAGATTGGGATGGGTTGGTAGTTAGTTGAGAAGGGGATGGGAGGGTCGTTAGTTGAGATGGGGATGGGCGGGTAGTTAGTTGAGATCTCCATCTCAATTAACTACCCTTCCATCCCCATCAAACTACCTACCCTCCCATCTCCATCTCAACTAACTACCCTCCCATCTTCATCTCAACTAACTACCCTCCCATCCCCATCCCAACTAATTACCCTCCCATCCCCATCTCAACTAACTACCCTCCCATCCCCATCTCAGTTAACGACCCTCCTATCCCCTTCTCAATTAACTACCCTCCCATCCCAATCCCAACTAATTTCCCTCCCATCTCCATTGAGATGGGGATGGGAGGGTAGTTAGTTGAGATGCGGATGGGAGGGTAGTTAGTTGAGATGGGGACGGGAGGGTAGTTAGTTGAGATGGGGACGGGAGGGTAGTTAGTTGAGAGATGTGGCAGGTTTGTGGCAGGGTTGTAAAGGGCCTGTCATCACCTTCACTGAAACAATGAGCCTACCAATCTGTCATGCATGTTTTCCTAATTGTCCTGCTTTGATGCAGGTTTTCTGTGCTTTGTTTTGTTTTTGCGGGGGGCACCGGGCGGTGGATATAGACAGGAGCAGGGCCACAATGGCCCCCGTTTATGCTGTAGGAGCCACCCAGAAACAAACACACACACACACCTCTGAAACACAGCATGGTTTTGAGGGTTTGCCTCTGGATATGGACTCAGAGTGGAATATCCCAGACGTACGTTGTGCGCCTGTGCATGTGTGCGTGCATGCATTCGTGTGTGTGTTGTGTTTTTTGTGAGGCAGGCAGGCAGCAGTGAATGGTGATGAAAGGGGGGGGTGGTCCGGAAGCCTCTCTAGAACCACAGGAAAGGGCTCTCAGGTCATTTCTATAATGAACTATTGACACTAACGGAGCTTAATGAAGTCCTGTTGAAGTCACTGGTCCTTTTACACTTCCAGCTATGGGACTGAAATAGAGAGACACAGCCTCCCTCAGCCTGCAAAGTTAAAATAATGTGTCTGGGTAACTTCCTACAAATATGGCGAAATGCCCCAACGTCTCCTGTGTTCTGAGATGAATGGGTTGTATGGCGGCGGGGTTAGGAGTTCTATGGCGGCAGGATTTGGGTTCTATGGCAGCGGGTTTGGGGGATGTATGGCGGCAGGGTTGGGTTTTTTAATGACAGCGGGTTGGGGGTTCTATGGTGGCGGGGTTGGGGGTTCTATGGTGGTGGGGTTGGGGTTCTATGGCATCTGCGTTGCGGGTTTTAGGTGGTGGGGTTGGGGGTTATATGGCGGCTGGATTTGGGGTTCTATGGCGGCTGGGTTGGGGGTTCTATGGCAGCGGGGTTGGTGGTTCTATGGCGGCAGGGCTGAGGGTTCTATGGCAGCGGGGTTGGGGGTTCTATGGCGGCAGGGCTGGGGATTCTATGGCAGCGGGGTTGGGGGTTCTATGGCAACGGGGTTGGGGTTCTATGGCAGCGGGGTTGGGGGTTCTATGGCGGCTGGGTTGGGGGTTCTATGGCAGCGGGGTTGGGGGTTCTATGGCGGCTGGGTTGGGGGTTCTATGGCGGCAGGGCTGGGGGTTCTATGGCGGCAGGGCTGGGGGTCCTATGCGGCAGGGCTGGGGGTCCTATGGCGGCAGGGCTGGGGGTTCTATGGTGGCAGGGCTGGGGGTTTTATGGCGGCAGGGCTGGGGGTTCTATGGTGGCAGGGCTGGGGGTTCTATGGCAACGGGGTTGGGGTTCTTTGGCAGCGGGGTTATGGGTTCTATGGCGGCTGGGTTGGGGGTTCTATGGCAGCGGGGTTGGGGGTTCTATGGCGGCTGGGTTGGGGGTTCTATGGCGGCAGGGCTGGGGGTTCTATGGCGGCAGGGCTGGGTGTCCTATGGCGGCAGGGCTGGGGGTCCTATGGCGGCAGGGCTGGGGGTTCTATGGCGGCAGGGCTAGGGGTTCTATGGCGGCAGGGCTGGGGGTTCTATGGCGGCAGAGCTAGGGGTTCTATGGCGGCAGGGCTAGGGGGTTCTATGGCGGCAGGGCTGGGGGTTCTATGGCGGCAGGGCTGGGGGTTCTATGGCGGCAGGGCTAGGGGTTCTATGGCGGCAGGGCTGGGGGTTCTATGGTGGCAGGGCTGGGGGTTTTATGGCGGTGGGGCTGGGGGTTCTATGGCGGCAGGGCTGGGGGTTCTATGGCAGCGGGGTTGGGGTTCTGGCGGCAGGGCTAGGGGGTTCTATGGCGGCAGGGCTGGCTAGGGTTCGGCAGGGCTAGGGGTTCTATGGCGGCAGGGGCGGGGCAGCTGGCTACAGCAGTATTCGGCAGGGCTAGGGGTTCTATGGCGGCAGGGCTAGGGGTTCTATGGCGGCAGGGCTGGGGGTTCTATGGCGGCAGGGCTGGGGGTTCTATGGCAGCAGGGCTAGGGGTTCCGGCTACAGAATGACCCATGATTTCTCAGGCAGTGGAGCAGATGTTGGACATAGCGCTTGGCGCCTGGTCCCGAGGCCCATCAGCCCGGTCGGTACGGTTGTTTGTTGTCTCTGGAAGATGTTGGCTAATCACAGCCATCTCCTTGTAATAACTGGGATAATTGGGAAATGGACATGGTCATTGTGAGTAAATATTAGAGATCATGATGGTATCTATCCTCTTGTTCCCACGCAGAGAAACACAAATATTTGCCTGCCTCGGCTGCACACTCTCTGGGTCGTCTGAGGATAAGGATTCTGAACAAAAACAATAGAGGTCTTTCAGAAATGTACTGTGACGCTGCCTCGAAACTGCAGTCGACATGATGCAACTATCAACCCAATTTTCCCAGTGAAAATGAAAGGAGAACGTCTCTGCTTTTCGCTCCAGATCAGCAGGGAAGATCTATGACGTACATAGATAATCAGTTTTTAATCAAACGTTGAAGGAGAGGACCTCTCCCCTCAGTGGCGTAAGAGGTTGCGTCCTGGCAGTTCAAACCAGAACTATCTTATTATATGGAACTGTTGATCAGATCTTTGTTTAATAGCTAGCAGAATATCCAATATGGGTAAAGACTTAGTATAGCTTAGCATAGCTACATATTACCTGGCTAAAGAAAGGATCTACACAGTTGTAACGGGAAAACTACAAGTGGGGGGGGGAATAGAGCAATAACACAACCGCTACAAACAGCCCAGCATTAAGAGCTACAGAGAAGCATCAATGAGTTAGCCAGCTAACTTTAATAAACAAACCTAACCCTAACCCTAACCCTAACCCTAACCCAGAGAAGCATCAATGAGTTAGCCAGCTAACTTTAATAAACAAACCTAACCCTAACCCTAACCCTAACCCTAACCCAGAGAAGCATCAATGAGTTAGCCAGCTAACTTTAATAAACAAACCTAACCCTAACCCTAACCCTAACCCTAACCCAGAGAAGCATCAATGAGTTAGCCAGCTAACTTTAATAAACAAACCTAAAATAACTTTTTTATTTTGTGTTCATAACAACAACAAAAAAAGCTAAACTTAGGTATGTGTTTTCGGTTGTTGATTCAATAAGACCATGCCCATTTCAAGCTTACCTTTCTAAAATATAAACAGTTAATTCAAAGTTAGCTGGCTAAGACATTGATCCTGATTTGTAGTATACCCTTCTGTGGGCTACATATATATGGGCCCTGCCCTGTCCTAGTAGGATAGGATAAACTAACCCTAACCCTAACCCTAACTCTGGTAGGATAGGATAAACTAACCCTAACCCTAACCCTAACTCTGGTAGGATAGGATAAACTAAACCTAACCCTAACCCTAACTCTGGTAGGATAGGATAAACTAAACCTAACCCTAACCCTAACTCTGGTAGGATAGGATAAACTAAACCTAACCCTAACCCTAACTCTGGTAGGATAGGATAAACTAAACCTAACCCTAACCCTAAACCTAACCCTAACCCTAACCCTAACTCTGGTAGGATAGGGTAAACTAAACCTAACCCTAACCCTAACTCTGGTAGGATAGGATAAACTAAACCTAACCCTAACCCTAACTCTGGTAGGATAGGGTAAACTAAACCTAAACCTAACCCTAACCCTAACCCTAACTCTGGTAGGATAGGATAAACTAAACCTAACCCTAACGCTAGTAGTATAGGATTAACTTGATGGTCCCAGAGGGGAAAATAGTTTTAGACACACACTATTGTTTTATAAAACATACATTACACACTTAACACATACATAATACATAGGCCTACATTGGCCTACATTGGCCTACAGGGGCAACATCAAGTAGTCAGTGTGATGTGTTAGATATTGTGTTGGTCTATGGAGTTGTAAATGCAGTCATTTACCATGGGGCGTTGTCCTGATGAGAGCAGACAGAGGAAGCAGGGTGGGACCAGCCAGGCCCATGACCCTGTAAAACAACAGCACCCAAAAGAAAAGTCCATGACCCTGTAAAACAACAGCACCCAAAAGAAAAGTCCATGACCCTGTAAAACAACAGCACCCAAAAGAAAAGTCCATGACCCTGTAAAACAACAGCACCCAAAAGAAAAGTCCATGACCCGTGTAGAACAACAGCACCCAAAGAAAAGAGCAGGTCGCACCTGTAGAAGCTTGAGGTGTGGGGTTGGGGAGGGGTTGCAGCACACGCGATACTGCTCTGTAAACGGGCTCATTCAGCACTGCCGGAATTCCTGTCGGAAATGTAAGGCTGGAGTCGGTGAAGGAGTTTACTCGGAATAACTGAGTTTGCTGTTAGTCAGAGAATGTTATAAGGTTCTTCATGCAAATCTGTGTGAATGCGATTTAATTTCCTCAAATCAAATCAAATTGTATTTGTCACAAGCTTAAAAAAACAGTGAAATGCTGACTTACGGGTCCTTTTCCATCAATGCAGAATTAAAGATAAAGATTTTAAAAAATAAAACATTTAAATAATGACACGAGGAGTAAATACACAGTGAATAACGAATAACAACAATCAGTCAAAAATAACATGGCTATATACAGGAAGTACCAGGTAATAACATGGCTATATACAGGAAGTACCAGGTAATAACATGGCTATATACAGGGAGTACCAGGTAATAACATGGCTATATACAGGAAGTACCAGGTAATAACATGGCTATATACAGGGAGTACCAGGTAATAACATGGCTATATACAGGAAGTACCAGGTAATAACATGGCTATATACAGGAAGTACCAGGTAATAACATGGCTATATACAGGGAGTACCAGGTAATAACATGGCTATATACAGGGAGTACCAGGTAATAACATGGCTATATACAGGGAGTACCAGGTAATAACATGGTTATATACAGGAAGTACCAGGTAATAAAATGGCAATATACAGGAAGTACCAGGTAATAACATGGCTATATACAGGAAGTACCAGGTAATAACATGGCTATATACAGGAAGTACCAGGTAATAACATGGCTATATACAGGAAGTACCAGGTAATAACATGGCTATATACAGGGAGTACCATGTAATAACATGGCTATATACAGGAGTACCAGGTAATAACTGGCTATATACAGGAGTACTAGGCATATACTACAGTTATAAAGAGTACCAGGTAATAACATGGCTATATACAGGAAGTACAGGTAATAAACATGGCTATATACAGGGAGTACCAGGTAATAACATGGCTATATACAGGGAGTACCAGGTAATAACATGGCTATATACAGGGAGTACCAGGTAATAACATGGCTATATACAGGAGTACCAGGTAATAACATGGCTATATACAGGAAGTACCAGGTAATAACATGGCTATATACAGGAGTACCAGGTAATAACATGGCTATATACAGGGAGTACCAGGTAATAACATGGCTATATACAGGGAGTACCAGGTAATAACATGGCTATATACAGGGAGTACCAGGTAATAACATGGCTATATACAGGAAGTACCAGGTAATAACATGGCTATATACAGGGAGTACCAGGTAATAACATGGCTATATACAGGAAGTACCAGGTAATAACATGGCTATATACAGGAAGTACCAGGTAATAACATGGCTATATACAGGGAGTACCAGGTAATAACATGGCTATATACAGGAAGTACCAGGTAATAACATGGCTATATACAGGAAGTACCAGGTAATAACATGGCTATATACAGGAAGTACCAGGTAATAACATGGCTATATACAGGAAGTACCAGGTAATAACATGGCTATATACAGGAAGTACCAGGTAATAGCATGGCTATATACAGGAAGTACCAGGTAATAACATGGCTATATACAGGAAGTATCAGGTAATAACATGGCTATATACAATAACATGGCTATATACAGGAAGTACCAGGTAATAACATGGCTATATACAGGAAGTACCAGGTAATAACATGGTTATATACAGGAAGTACCAGGTAATAACATGGCTATATACAGGGAAGTACCAGGTAATAACATGGCTATATACAGGAAGTACCAGGTAATAACATGGCTATATACAGGAAGTACCAGGTAATAACATGGCTATATACAGGAGTACCAGGTAATAACATGGCTATATACAGAGTACCAGGTAATAACCTGGCTATGTAGAGACCAGGTAATAACATGGCTATATACAGGGAGTACCAGGTAATAACATGGTTATATAAGAAGAATAACAGGTAATAAATATACAGGAGGTAATAACATGGCTATATACAGAGAGTACCAGGTAATAACATGGCTATATACAGGGAGTACCAGGTAATAACATGGCTATATACAGGAAGTACCAGGTAATAACATGGCTATATACAGGGAGTACCAGGTAATAACATGGCTATATACAGGAAGTACCAGGTAATAACATGGCTATATACAGGAAGTACCAGGTAATAACATGGCTATATACAGGGAGTACCAGGTAATAACATGGCTATATACAGGGAGTACCAGGTAATAACATGGCTATATACAGGGAGTACCAGGTAATAACATGGCTATATACAGGGAGTACCAGGTAATAACATGGCTATATACAGGAGTACCAGGTAATAACATGGCTATATACAGGGAGTACCAGGTAATAACATGGCTATATACAGGGAGTACCAGGTAATAACATGGCTATATACAGGGAGTACCAGGTAATAACATGGTTATATACAGGAAGTACCAGGTAATAACATGGCTATATACAGGGAGTACCAGGTAATAACATGTCTATATACAGGAAGTACCAGGTAATAACATGGCTATATACAGGGAGTATCAGGTAATAACATGTCTATATACAGGAAGTACCAGGTAATAACATGTCTATATACAGGAAGTACCAAGTAATAACATGGCTATATACAGGGAGTACCAGGTAATAACATGGCTATATACAGGGAGTACCAGGTAATAACATGGCTATATACAGGAAGTACCAGGTAATAACATGGCTATATACAGGGAGTACCAGGTAATAACACGTGGCTATATACAGGAAGTACCAGGTAATAACATGGCTATATGCAGGAAGTACCAGGTAATAACATGGCTATATACAGGAGTACCAGGTAATAACATGGCTATATACAGGGAGTACCAGGTAATAACATGGCTATATACAGGGAGTACCAGGTAATAACATGGCTATATACAGGGAGTACCAGGTAATAACATGGCTATATACAGGAAGTACCAGGTAATAACATGGTTATATACAGGGAGTACCAGGTAATAACATGGCTATATACAGGAAGTACCAGGTAATAACATGGCTATATACAGGGAGTACCAGGTAATAACATGGCTATATACAGGAAGTACCAGGTAATAACATGGCTATATACAGGGAGTACCAGGTAATAACATGGCTATATACAGGAAGTACCAGGTAATAACATGGCTATATACAGGGAGTACCAGGTAATAACATGGCTATATACAGGGAGTACCAGGTAATAACATGGCTATATACAGGGAGTACCAGGTAATAACATGGCTATATACAGGGAGTACCAGGTAATAACATGGCTATATACAGGAAGTACCAGGTAATAACATGGCTATATACAGGGAGTACCAGGTAATAACATGGCTATATACAGGGAGTACCAGGTAATAACATGGCTATATACAGGAAGTACCAGGTAATAACATGGCTATATACAGGAAGTACCAGGTAATAAAATGGCAATATACAGGAAGTACCAGGTAATAACATGGCTATATACAGGAAGTACCAGTACTGAGTCGATGTGCAGGGGTACGAGGTAATTGAGGTAGCTATGTACAAATAGGTAGGGGCAAAGCAGGGCTCGCCAACCCTGTTCTTGGAGAGCTACCATCCTGTAGGTTTTCATTCCAACCCTAATCTAGCACATCTGATTCTAATAATTAGCTGGTTTATAAGATAAAACAGGTTAGTTACAACTGGAGTTGTAAGTGCAAAACTACAGGAGGGTAGCTCTCCAGGAAGAAGTTTGATTAGCTATTTAGCAGCCTTGTTTAGCAGTCTTATGGCTGTTCAGGGTCCTGTTGGTTCCTGACTTGGTGCATCAGTACCGCTTGCCATGCGATAGCAGAGAGAACAGTCTTTGGCTATAGAGGTCCAGGATGGCAGGGAGCTCGGCCATTCTCACCCCCCTCTGCAGTGCCTTGCAGCTGCCGTACCAAGCGGTGATGCAGCCAGTCAAGATAAAATCAAATCAAATTCTATTTGCCACATGCGCCGAATACAACAGGTGTAGACATTACAGTGAAATGCTGACTTACAAGCCCTTAACCAACAATACAGTAAAAAAAATTAATAATAAGTATTAAGTAAAAAATAGATAAGTAAAAAATAAAAATAGCAAATAACTAAAGAGCAGCAGTGAAATAAAATAACAGTAGGGAGGCTATATATACAGGGGGTACCGGTACAGAGTCAATGTGCGGGGGCACCGGCTAGTCGAGGTAATTGAGGTAATATGTACATGTGGGTAGAGTTAAAGTGACTATGCATAAATAATAAACAGAGTAGCAGCAGCGTAAAAGAGGGGGGTGGGGTGGGGGGCAGTGCAAATAGTCCGGGTAGCCATGATTAGCTGTTCAGCAGTCTTATGGCTTGGGGGTAGAAGCTGTTAAGAAGCCTTTTAGACCTAGACTTGGCGCTCCGGTACCGCTTGCCGTGCGGTAGCAGAGAGAACAGTCTATGACTAGGGTGGCTGGAGTCTTTGACCATTTTTAGGGCCTTCCTCTGACACCGCCTGGTATAGAGGTCCTGGATGGCAGGAAGCTTGGCCCCAGTGATGTACTGGGCCGTACGCACTACCCTCTGTAGTGCCTTGCGGTCAGAGGCCGAGCAGTTGCCGGGCGGTGATGCAACCAGTCAGGATGCTCTCAATGGTGTGGCTGTAGAACTTTTTGAGGATCTGAGGGCCCATGCCAAATCTTTTCAGCCTCCTGAGGGGGAAGAGGCACTGTCGTACCCTCTTCACAACCGAGTGGGGGTGTGTGGACCATGTTAATTCCAGAGTTATGTGGACAACGAGGAACTTAAAGCTCTCGACCCGCTCCACTACAGATGTGGGCATGATCACCCCCCTCCGTTGTGTCGTCAGCAAACTTAATGATGGTGTTGGAGTCAGGCGCGACCAAGCAGCCGTGGGAGAACAAGGAGTACAGGAGGGCGCTGAGTACGCACCCGTGAGGGGCCCCCGTGTTGAGGATCAGCGTGGCGGGTGTGTTGTTGCCTACCCTCACCACCTGGGGTCAGTCCGTCAGGAAGTCCAGGATCTAGTTGCAGAGGGAGGTGTTCAGTCCCAGGGTCCTGAGCTTAGTGATGAGCTTGGAGAGCACTAAGGTGTTGAATGCTGCGCTGTAGTCAATGAATAGCTTTCTCATATAGGTGTTCCTCTTGTCTTGGTGGGAGAGGGCAGTGTTGAGGGCAATAGCGATTGCGTCATCTGTGGATCTGTTGGGACGGTATGCAAATTGTAGTGAGTCCATGGTGTCTGAGATAATGGTGTTGATGTGAGCCATGACCAGCATTTCATGGCTACAGATGTGAGTGCTATGGGGCGATAGTTATTTAGACAGGTTACCCTGGCGTTCTTGGGCACAGGGACTATGGTGGTCTGTTTGAAACATGTAGGTATTACAAAGTGGGTCAGGGAGAGGTTGAAAATGTCAGTGAAGACACCAGCCAGCTGGTCAGCGCATGTGCTGAGTACGCGTCCTGGTAATCTGTCTGTGAATGTTAACCTGTTTTTAAAGGGCTTACTCACAAAGCGCTACGGGGAGCGAGATCACACAGCCGTCCGGAACAGCTGGTGCTCTCATGCATGGTTCAGTGTTGCTTGCCTCGACGCGAGCATAGAAGGCATTTAGCTCGTCTGATAGGCTCGCGTCACTGGGCAGCTCGTGGCTGGGTTTCCCTTTGTAATCCGTGGTAGTTTGCAATCTCTGCCATATCTGACGAGCATCAGAGTCGGCGTAGTAGGATTCAACCTTAGTCCTGTATTGACGCTTTGCCTGTTTGATGGCTCGTCGGAGGTCGTATTGTAATTACTTATAAGCGTCTGGGTTAGTGTCCCGCTCCATGAAAGCAGCAGCTCTAGCCTTTAGCTCAGTGAGGATGTTGCCTGTAATCCATGGCTTCTGGTTGGGATATGTATCTACGGTCACTATGGAGACGACGTCATCGATGCACTTATTAATGAAGCCGGTGACTGATGTTATAAACTCCTCAATGTCATCAGATGAATCCCGGAACATATTCCAGTCTGTGCTAACGAAACAGTCCTGTATTGAGCGCGTCACTAGTACTTCCTGTTTGAGTTTTTACTTGTAAGCAGGAATCAGGAGGATAGCGTTATGGTCAGATTTGCCGAAGGGAGGGCGAGGGAGAGCCTCGTATGTGTTTCTGTGTGTGGAGTAAAGGTGATCTAGAGTTTTTTTCCTCTGGTTGCACATGTGACGTGCTGGTAGAAATTAGGTAAAACGGATTTAAGTTTGCCTGCATTAACGTCCCCGGCCACTAGGAGCGCCGCTTCTGGATGAGCATTTTCTTCTATGCTTATGGCCTTATACAGTTCGTTGAGTGCGGTCTTAGTGCCAGCATCGGTCTGTGGTGGTAAATAGACAGCTGCTAAAAATATAGATGAAAACTCTTGGTAAATAATATGGTCTGCAGCCTATCATGAGGTTTTCTAACTCCGGTGAGCAAAAACTCAAGACTTGATCAGCATTGAATTAATCATTGAATCAGCAATGTGAATGCTGATGGGGCGTTGTCCTGATGAGAGCCGCATAAGGATCATAGAATTGGAAATAGAAGTGATCAAATTAATTAAAACAATTTATGGCAATCTTTTATTTATTTCCAGCTCCGGAGTTGCTTCTGGTCCAGCTCCTGGTCTTTTCAACACCTTGATAGAGAGGCAAAACTCCAACCCAACTACCAAACCGACCAACAACTCCAACCCAACTACCAAACCGACCAACAACTCCAACCCAACTACCAAACCGACCAACAACTCCAACCCAACTACCAAACCTACCAACAACTCCAACCCAACTACCAAACCGACCAACAACTCCAACCCAACTACCAAACCTACCAACAACTCCAACCCAACTACCAAACCGACCAACAACTCCAACCCAACTACCAAACCTACCATCAACTCCCTGCACGATCCAGCTTCTTTCATTGAAACCCAAGTGGGTCTAGGCTTGATTATGTACTTGATGAGCGCTAAGTTGAATGTACCCTTACATTTGTTATGCAATGATCGGTTGTTTATCTAGAAAACGTGTTCTCCTACATTCAAACCCTCAAGAAGAATGTGAACATTTAAGTTAAACACCCGCACCAGTAGAAATCCACTTTTTCGAGCTGAAAGACGATGGCCAGAGTTTACCCCATGATGTTGCACAATTTAAGGCAATAAGTCATAGTTTTAGCATGATATATTTGGGCTTGAATTGACAAATCTGAACTGTGTTGTGTGCCTTGAAGCGAGCATAGAAGGCATTTAGCTCATATGGTAGGCTTCGCTTCACTGGGCAGTTTCCCTTTGTAATCTGTGATCTTCAACACACGTCAAAGATACTGAGGTCAAACTGACCCCATGGTGACTGTTTTAGACAGAGTGGAAAAGAAGACTTTTGTATTTTGTACAAGACCTGTTTTCTTGTGTGCTCCGGTGATATATAACTGGTGAATACAGGGACTGATCTGGATATGTAGCCGAACACAATGATAACAGACTGAGCCCTTCTATTTAACACCATGTATTATTGATATACTGGAGATGTTACCAGACTGAGGCTGTGTCCCAAAAGTAGTGCACTACACTGCAATAGGGTGCCGTTTGGGATGCAGGTTGTGAAAGTCCGTAGTCTGTACAGCACACAGCCAATTGTCCTTCTGGGAAAACCAATGCCTGTATAAACACTGAGTGGACAAAAACATTAGGAACACCTTCCTAATATTGAGTTGCACCCCCTTTTGCCCTCAAAACAGCCTCTATTCGTCAGGGCATGGACTACAAGCAAAACAGACAGGGGACGTGTTAGTGCATTAAAATGCAAATCAATTTATAACATTTTTGACATGCGTTTTTCTGGATTTTTTTGTTGTTATTCTGTCTCTCACTGTTCAAATAAACCTACCATTAAAATTATAGACTGATCATGTCTTTGTCAGTGGGCAAACGTACAAAATCAGCAGGGGATCAAATACTTTTTCCCCTCACTGTATCCATCCATCCATCCAATCATCTGTCCATTCCCAACCCTGATCTCAGTATATATACACCTGTTCTGAAAGGCCCCAGAGTCAGCAACACCACCAAGCAAGCGGCACCATGAACAGCAAGGATCGCTCCAAACAGGTCAGGGACAAAGTTGTGGAGAAGTATAGTTCAGGGTTGGGTTATAAAAAATACTTGAAACTTTGAACATCCCAGGGTGCACCATTAACTCCATTATTTAAAAAAATTGAAAGAATATGGCACCACAACAAACCTGGCAAGAGAGGGCCGCCCACCAAAACTCACGGACCAGGCAAGGAGGGCATTAATCAGAGAGGCAACAAAGAGACCAAAGATAACCCTGAAGGAGCTGCAAAGCTCCACAGCAGAGATAGGAGTATCTGTCCATGGGACCACTTTAAGCCGTACACTCCACAGAGCTGGGCTTTAAGGAAGAGTGGCCAGAAAAAAGCCATTGCTTAAAGAAAAGAATAAGCAAACAAGTTTGGTGTTCGCCAAAAAGCATGTGGGAGTCTCCCCAAACATATGGAAGAAGGTACTCTGGTTAGATGAGACTAAAATTGAGCTTTTTGGCCATCAAGGAAAACACTATGTCTGGCGCAAACCCAACACCTCTCATCACCCGAGAACACCATCCATGGTGGTGGCAGCATCATGCTGTGGGGATATTTTTCATTGGCAGGGACTGGGAAACTGGTCAGAATTGAAGGAATGATGGATGACGCTAAATACAGGGAAATTCTTGTGGGAAACCTGTTTCAGTCTTCCAGAGATTTGAGACTGGGATGGAGGTTCACTTTGCAGCAGCACAATGACCGTAAGCATACTGCTAAAGCAACACTCAAGTGGTTTAAGGGGAAACATTTACATGTCTTGGAATGGCCTAGTCAAAGCCCAGACCTCAATCCAATTGAGAATGTGTGGTATGACTTAAAGATTGCTGTAAACCAGCATAACCCATCCAACTTGAATGAGCTGGAGCAGTTTTTCCTTGAAGAATGGGAAAAAATCCCAGTGGCTAGATGTGCCAAGCTTCTAGAGACGTACCCCAAGAGACTTGCAGTTGTAAATGCTGCAAAAGGTGGCTCTACAAAGTATTGACTTTGGGGTGGGGGTTAATAGTTATGCACGCTCAAGTTTTCTGTTTTTTGTCTAATTTCTTGTTTGTTTCACAATAAAACATATTTTGCATCTTCAAAGTGTCACGACTTCCGCCGAAGCGGCCTCCCCTCCTTGTTCGGGCAGGCTTCGGCGTTCGTCGTCACCGGCCTTCTAGCCACTGCCGCTCCATATCTCATCATTCCATTTGTCTTGTCTTGTTAATTACACACACCTGGTTCTTATCCCCTCATTAGTCCGTGTATAAGTGTTCCCTCTGCCCCCTTGTCCTTGTGGGTGATTGTTTTATGTGAGTTGAGTGTAGCTCGATGGATCTACTCATACCTTGTTATTGCCAGGGTAGATTGTTCCCCTGTGCCTGTATGTTGTTGTCACTATCCAGCTCAACTGTGTACGACGGAATAAACTCTGTATTCTGTGATTTACCCTCCTGCGCCTGACTCCTTCTAATCACACTCATCACACAAAGTGGTAGTTATGTTGTGTAAATCAAATGATACAAACCCCCCAAAAATCCATTTTAATTCCAGGTTGTAAGGCAGCAAAATAGGAAAAATGCCAAGGGGGGTGAATACTTTCACAAGCCACTGTACATGAGAATGGTATTCATTGACTACAGCTCAGCGTTCAACACCATAGTGCCTTCAAAGCTCATCACTAAGCTAAGGATCCTGGGACTAAACACCTCCCCCTGCAACTGGATCCTTGACTTCCTGACGGGCCGCCCCCCAGGTGGTAAGGGTAGGTAACAACACATCTGCCACACTGATCCTCAACACGGGGGCCCCTCAGGGGTGCGTGCTCAGTCCCCTCCTGTACTCCCTGTTCACCCATGACGGCATGGCCAGGCACGACTCCAACACCATCATTAAGTTTGCCGATGACACAACAGTGGTCAATGATGAGACAGCCTATAGAGAGGAGGCACTACAGAGGGTAGTGCGTACGGCCCAGTACATCACTTGGGCCAAGCTTCCTGCCATCCAGGACCTCTGTACCAGGCGGTGTCAGAGGAAGGCCCTCAAAAAT
>NC_059207.1:22540546-22565546 GCF_020615455.1 Coregonus clupeaformis
GATCTCCTCCCTGACCTGGACTAAAGCATCCGACAACTCCTGGACAGTCTGTGGTGCAACGTGGCGTTGGTGGATGGAGCGAGACATGATGTCCCAGATGTGCTCAATTGGATTCAGGTCTGGGGAACGGGCGGGCCAGTCCATAGCATCAATGCCTTCCTCTTGCAGGAACTGCTGACACACTCCAGCCACACGAGGTCTAGCATTGTCTTGCATTAGGAGGAACCCAGGGCCAACCGCACCAGCATATGGTCTCACAAGGGGTCTGAGGATCTCATCTCGGTACCTAATGGCAGTCAGGCTACCTCTGGCGAGCACATGGAGGGCTGTGCAGCCCCCCAAAGAAATGCCACCCCACACCATGACTGACCCACCACCAAACCGGTCATGCTGGAGGATGTTGCAGGCAGCAGAATGTTCTCCACGGCGTCTCCAGACTCTGTCACGTCTGTCACATGTGCTCAGTGTGAACCTGCTTTCATCTGTGAAGAGCACAGGGCGCAGTGGCGAATTTGCCAATCTTGGTGTTCTCTGGCAAATGCCAAACGTCCTGCACGGTGTTGGGCTGTAAGCACAACCCCCACCTGTGGACGTCGGGCCCTCATACCACCCTCATGGAGTCTGTTTCTGACCGTTTGAGCAGACACATAAACATTTGTGGCCTGCTGGAGGTCATTTTGCAGGGCTCTGGCAGTGCTCCTCCTACTCCTCCTTGCACAAAGGCGGAGGTAGCAGTCCTGCTGCTGGGTTGTTGCCCTCCTACGGCCTCCTCCACGTCTCCTGATGTACTGGCCTGTCTCCTGGTAGCGCCTCCATGCTCTGGACACTACGCTGACAGACACAGCAAACCTTCTTGCCACAGCTCGCATTGATGTGCCATCCTGGATGAGCTGCACTACCTGAGCCACTTGTGTGGGTTGTAGATTCCGTCTCATGCTACCACTAGAGTGAAAGCACCGCCAGCATTCAAAAGTGACCAAAACATCAGCCAGGAAGCATAGGAACTGAGAAGTGGTCTGTGGCCACCACCCTGTCAATGTTATGACGGTCTGTCTCACTTCGGTCTCTGTCCTTTCTCAGTCCTGTCCTGTCTATTTTCTGTCTCAGTCCTGTCCTGTCTATTTTCTGTCCTGTCCTGTCCTGTCTCAGTCCTGTCTTGTCAAGTTTTCTGTCCTGTCCTGTCCTGTCTCTGTCTCTGTCTCTGTCTCTGTCTCTGTCTCTGTCTCTGTCTCTGTCTCTGTCCTGTCCTGTCCTGTCGGTCTGTCTATCGGGATGTTTTGGCAGCCAACGAGGAACATAATGGTGTGAACCATGTCAGAGGTGGCTCCAGTGCTTCGAGGTTAGGGCTGGGCGTATGTTTTTGTGCAATATTCCAAATGCCTGTATCGCAAGAATCTAGTTTTATAAGAAAATAAATAATTATGAGCGTTTATGTTCGCTTGTTCTCATGTCCTCTCGTCTCCTTCACTCCTTCCCATTTACACACACCAAATCAAATCAAATCAAATTTTATTTGTGAAACGCTTACTTACAAGCCCTTAACCAACAATGCAGTTCAAGAAATAGAGTTAAGAAAATATTAACTAAATAAACTAAAGTAACACAATAAAATAACAATAACGAGGCTATATAAAGGGGTTACTGGTACTGAGTCAACGTGCGGGGTACAGGTTAGTCATGGTAATTTGTAGGTAGGGGTAAAGTGACTATGCATAGATAATAAACAGAGTAGCAGCAGGGTAAAAACAATGTAAAGAGTTGTTCAGGAGTCTTATGGCTTGGGGGTAGAAGCTGTTAAGGAGCCTTTTGGACCTAGACTTGGCGCTCCGGTACCACTTGCCGTGTGATAGCAGAGAGAACAGTCTATGACTTGGGTGACTGGAGTCTTTTACAATTTTATGGGCCTTCCTCTGACACCGCCTGGTATAGAGGTCCTGGATGGCAGGAAGCTTGGCCCCAGTGATGTACTGGGCCGTACGCACTACCCTTTTTTGTGTATGGGTGGTCCCGGGGATCAACCCCACTAGCTTGGCGTTACAAGGTGCTCTACCAGCTGAGCTACAGAGGACCACTATGCTCTCGATGGTGCAGCTGTAGAACCTTTTGAGGATCTGAGGACCCATGCCAAATCTTGTCATTCTCCTTAGGGGGAAAAGGTGTTGTCGTGCCCTCTTCACGACTGTCTTGGTGTGTTTGGACCATGGTAGTTTGTTGGTGATGTGGACACCAACGAACTTGAAACTCTTGACTCGCTCCACTACAGCCCAGTCGATGTGAAAGAGGGCGTGTTCGGCCCTCCTTTTCCAGTAGTCCACGATCAGCTCCTTTGTCTTGCTCACATTGAGGGAGGTTGTTATCCTGGCACCACCTGGTCTCTGACCTCCTCCCTGTAGGCTGTCTCATCATTGTCGGTGATCAGGCCTACCACTGTTGTCGTCAGCAAACTTAATGATGGTGTTGAAGTCGTGCTTGGCCATGCAGTCGTGGGTGAACAGGGAGTACAGGAGGGGACTAAGCCACTGTGTTGAGGATCAGCGTGGCAGATGTGTTGTTGCCTACCCTTACCACCTGGGGGTGGCCCGTCAGGAAGTTCAGGATCCAGTTGCAGAGGGAGGTGTTTAGTCCCAGGGTCCTTAGCTTAGTGATGAGCTTTGTGGGCACTATGGTGTTGAACGCTGCGCTGTAGTCAATCAACAGCATTCTCACATAGGTGTTCCTTTTGTCCAGGTGGGAAAGGGCAGTGTGGCGTGCGATTGAGAATGTGTGGATCTGTTGGGGCGGTATGCAAATTGGAGTGGGTCTAGGGTTTCTGGGATAATGGTGTTAATGTGAGCCATGACCAGCCTTTCATGGCTACAGACGTGAGTGCTACGGGTCGGTAGTCATTTAGGCAGATTACCTTCGCTTTCTTGGGCACAGGGACTATGGTGGTCTGCTTGAAACATGTAGGTATTACAGACTCGGTCAGGGAGAGTTTGAAAATATCAGTGAAGACACTTACCAGTTGGTCCGTGCATGCTCGGAGTACACGTCCTGGTAATCCGTCTGGCCCCGCGGCCTTGTGAATGTTGACCTGTTTAAACGTCTTGCTCACATCGGCTACGGAGAGCGTGATTACACAGTCGTCCGGAACAGCTGGTGCTCTCATGCATGCTTCAGTGTTGCTTGCCTCGAAGCAAGCATAAAAGGCATTTAGCTCAGCTGGTAGGCTCGGGTCACTGGGCAGCTCGCGGCTGGGTTTTCCTTTGTTGTCTGTAATAGTTTGCATGCCCTGCCACATCCGACGAGAATCAGAGCCGGTGTAGTAGGATTCAATCTTTGTTCTGTATTGACGCGTTGCCTGTTTGATGGTTCGTCTGAAGGCATAGCAGGATTTATTCTAAGCGTCTGGATTAGTGTCCCGCTCCTTGAAAGCGGCAGCTCTAGCCTTTAGCTCAGTGCGGATGTTGCCTGTTATCCATGGCTTCTGGTTGGGATATGTACATACGGTCACTGTGGGGACGACGTCGTCGATGCACTTACTGTTCTGATATCCAGAAGCTATTTTCAGTCATAAGAGACGGTAGCAACAACATTATGTACAAAATAAGTTGCAAACAATGCGAAAACATCACATAAAATTGCACAGTTGGTTAAAGAGCCCGTAAAACGGCAGCCATCCCCTCCGGCGCTATTGTTTATCAAGCCCCTCCACTTCTTCCTCTCTGACAAGCGGTTTCAACTCGCTATTTGCATTTGAGGTTTGGTCCAACAGAACCAGTCATATGGACACTGAAACACATTGAGACATTATTTTACTGTAATAGAGAAGTTAACCTTTCTAACGATACCCTTCATATGTCTCAACTCCTCAAACTGCGCGTTGAGTAGACACTACTAAAACGGGAGTATCAGTGAACATTGATTCTGGGAAATTAATGCTCAGTTTGTCAGGCATTGAGGTAAAACGGGAGTATCAGTGAACATTGATTCTGGAAAATGAATGCTCAGTTTGTCAGGCATTGAGGTAAAACGTACCGCTAGCAGTATTTTAGCCAGACTGTTATACTAGCTGTCTAGTCTGTGTTTTATAAATGTGCAATAAGCATAAAACACAATTTATATAAGGAATTGGCAACTCTTTCTCATTCTGAGAAATAAGGTAGGCCACTTGATTTCAACAGCTGAACAAAGTGGACAGGCCAGCATGTTGTTCAAACAGTTGGAGAGGAGACGGACAGAAGGGTGTGTTCATAACAATTCAACTGTTCTGCCTGGTTAGCTAGCAAATAGATCCAACTTGGCTAAACTTTTAAATATAAAGATTAGCTGGCTACTCACTAGCATGTGGGCTTGTGCTTGAGAGTTTGTTTAGGAGACCTGTGTTCATTTTCTATAATGCCTGCTACAAGAAGTGAGTCATTATTAGTGGATGTGCATTATACAAAGGGCATTTTCATAGACAGACTTGAAAGCCAGATCAGTGATTATTGCAAAAAAGCAGGTTAAACTATTTTGATAAAAATAATTAAGATATTATGGTTGTGGAAGGCTTATATTTAGCCTAGGTATAATTTCACAAACCCTGAATTCATTAGACTTTTGCTGACTGTCTGAAATGCAGTGTATTTTAATTTTAATTGTACAACAAAGTTGATTTAGAAAATACATTTAAAAAATCGATATATATATATACTACCAGTAAAAATTAAGAAAAACCCTGGAATGAGTAGGTGTGTCCAAAACTTTTGACCGGTAGTGTACTTTGTGAATAGCCCATAAGTTAGAAATAATGGAGATATGATTTTTAGGCCATATCGCCCAGCCCTACTCCGGATGTAATTATAGTATTATATGTGATGTCATAGCTCCATTGAATAGTAATAATCATCATCATCATCATTATCAGTCTCATTACCTGGCGACACAAGGCTGAGGGTGAGGTTCAACACTATCAGTGTGTGTGCTAGGGAAGTCAAGCTCGCCCAGGACGAGACAGGCTTCTCGTCCACCATCGTGTCTTTCAATGCCAGTTTGAGTGTACCAGGCCAACAGTGTGTGTGTGTGTGTGTTTGTGTGTGTGTGTGTGGTGTGTGTGTATGAGTGCACCAGCCCTGATTGCCACCCCAGCCCAGCCCTGACACACACCCTGCCAACCCTGTCCTGAAACACACCCTGCCAACCCTGTCCTGACACACACCCTGCCAACCCTGTCCTGACACACACCCTGCCAACCCTGTCCTGACACACACCCTGCCAACCCTGTCCTGACACACACCCTGCTACCTCTGTCCTGACACACACCCTGCCAACCCTGTCCTGACACACACCCTGCCAACCCTGTCCTGAAACACACCCTGCCAACCCTGTCCTGACACACACCCTGCCAACCCTGTCCTGAAACACACCCTGCCAACCCTGTCCTGACACACACCCTGCCAACCCTGTCCTGACACACACCCTGCCAACCCTGTCCTGACACACACCCTGCTAACCCTGTCCTGACACACACCCTGCCACCCCTGTCCTGACATACACACACCCTCCCTCCCTGCCTCCCTCCCTCCCTGCCTCCCTCCCTCCCTCCCTCCCTCCCTCCCTCCCTCCCTCCCTCCCTCCCTCCCCCTCCATGCCTCCCTGCCTCCCCTGCCTCCCTCCCTCCCTGCCTCCCTGCCTCCCTCTCTGCCTCACTCCCTGCCTCCCTCCCTGCCTGCCTCCTTGCTTCCCTCCCTGCCTCCCTGCCTCCCTCCCTCCCTCCCTGCCTCCCTGCCTCCCTCTCTGCCTCCCTCCCTGCCTCCCTGCCTCCCTCTCTGCCTCCCTCTCTGCCTTCCTTCCTTCCTTCCTTCCTTCCTTCCTTCCTTCCTTCCTTCCTTCCTTCCTTCCTTCCTTCCTTCCTTCCTTCCTTCCTTCCTTCCTTCCTTCCTTCCTTCCTTCCTTCCTACCTTCCTTCCTTCCTTCCTTCCTTCTTCCCTTCCTACCTACCTTCCTTCCTTCCTTCCTTCCTTCCTTCCTTCCTTCCTTCCTTCTTTCCTTCCTTCCTTCCTTCCTTCCTTCCTTCCTTCCTTCCTTCCTTCCTTCCTTCCTTCCTTCCTTCCTTCCTTCCTTCCTTCCTTCCTTCCTTCCTACCTACCTACCTACCTTCCTTCCTTCCTTCCTTCCTTCCTTCCTTCCTTCCTTCCTTCCTTCCTTCCTTCCTACCTTCCTTCCTTCCTTCCTTCCTTCCTTCCTACCTACCTACCTACCTTCCTTCCTTCCTTCCTTCCTTCCTTCCTTCCTTCCTTCCTACCTACCTACCTATCTACACTATACTGTATATACAAAAGTATGTGGACACAAGCTCCCAGAACGGGACCGCCGAGTGCTTAAGCGTGTAGCACGTAAAAAGCATCTGTCCTTGGTTGCAACCCTCACTACCGAGTTCCAAACTGCCTCTGGAAGCAACGTCAGCACAAAAACTGTTAGCTGGGAGCTTCATGAAATGGATTTCCATTGCCGAGCAGCCACACACAAGCCTAAGATCACCATCCGCAATGGCAAGCGTCGGCTGGAGTGGCATAAAGCTCGGCTGTCATTGGACTCTGGAGCTGTGGAAACGCGTTCTCTGGAGTGATGAATCACGCATCACCATCTGGCAGTCCGACGGACAAATCTGGGTTTGGCGGTTGCCAGGAGAACGTTTCCTGCCCCAATGCATAGTGCCATCTGTAAAGTTTGGTGGAGGAGGAATAATGGTCTGGGGCTGTTTTCATGGTTCGGGCTAGGCCCCTTAGTTCCAGTGAAGGGAAATCTTAACGCTACAGCATACAATGACATTCTACACGATTCTGTGCTTCCAACTTTGTGGCAACAGTTTGGGGAAGTCCCTTTCCTGTTTCAGCATGACAATGCCCCCGTGCATAAAGCGACGTCAATACAGAAATGGTTTGTCGACACTGGTGTGGAAGAACTTGACTGGCCTTCCCAGAGCACTGACCTCAACCCCATCGAACACCTTTGGGATGAATTGGAACGCCGACTGCGAGCCAGGCCTAATCGCCCATGATCAGTGCCCGACCTCTCTAATGCTCTCGTGGCTGATAGGAAGCAAGTCCCTGCAGCAATGTTCCAACATCTAGTGGAAAGCCTTCCCAGAAGAGTGGAGGCTGTTATAGCAGCAAAAGGGGGGACCAACTCCATATTAATGGCCATGATTTTGGAATGAGATGTTCGACGAGCAGGTGTCCACATACTTTTGGTCATGTAGTGTACCTCCCTCCCTCCCTGCCTCCAACCCCTGGTCCTAACACTGTTTATATCTCTGTGTCTGTCTGTGTGTGTGCCAGGCTTGGACATCAGCCAACCCTCTTTGTTACATCACCCGTTTGAAGACTTATTTTTCAAATTGAGAGTTGGGCTGTGTAGGGGGGGGAGTTTTCTCTCTCTCTCTCTCTCTTCTGTACGGTCACCTTCTTAGTCAGACAGACGTTTCATCTGAGAGTGCAGCCTGGCCAGACGACAGTTTCACAGCGGACTGATATTTATTAATCCTCCCAGCGTTCAGAGAATTCTCGTCATTTGCATAGAATGCAGATACACACTCCTCACACACCTCCTCGGCCGCTACAACAACAGTGAGGTAACGTCTCGCTGGGCCTTTCAGGGGAAACCCAATCTGTTAATGGCACCCTATACTCTATAGACACTCTTAGAACAGAGGGTTCCAAAAGGGTTCTTCGGCTGTCCCCATAGGAGAACCCTTTTTGGATCCAGGTAGAACCCTCTTTGTGTTCCATTTAGAACCCTCTGTGGAAAGGGTTCTAAATGTAACCCAAAAGGGTTCTACTTGGAAACCAAAAAGGGTTCTTTAAATGGTTCCCCTATGTGGACAGCCGAAGAACCTGTTTAGGTTCCAGATCCTTTTTTTATAAGCGTGTAGTGCACCACTTCTGAACAGGACCCATAGGGCTCTGGTCTAAAGTAGTGCACTATTAAGGGAATAGGGTGCCATAGGGCTCTGGTCTAAAGTAGTGCACTATATAGGGAATAGGGTGCCATTCTCTGGACTAAAGTAGTGCACTAAATAGGGAATAGTGTGCCATTCTCTGGTCTAAAGTAGTGCACTATATAGGGAATATGGTGCCATTCTCTGGTCTAAAGTAGTGCACTATATAAGGGAATAGTGTGCCATTCTCTGGTCTAAAGTAGTGCACTATTAAGGGAATAGTGTGCCATTCTCTGGTCTAAAGTAGTGCACTATTAAGGGAATAGTGTGCCATTCTCTGGTCTAAAGTAGTGCACTATATAGGGAATAGGGTGCCATTCTCTGGTCTAAAGTAGTGCACTATTAAGGGAATAGGGTGCCATTCTCTGGTCTAAAGTAGTGCACTATTTAGGGAATAGGGTGTCATAGGGCTCTGGTCAAAAGGAGTGCACTATATAGGGAATAGGGTGCCATTCTCTGGTCTAAAGTAGTGCACTATATAGGGAATAGGGTGCCATTCTCTGGTCTAAAGTAGTGCACTATTAAGGGAATAGGGTGCCATTCTCTGGTCTAAAGTAGTGCACTATTAAGGGAATAGTGTGCCATTCTCTGGTCTAAAGTAGTGCACTATATAGGGAATAGGGTGCCATTCTCTGGTCTGAAGTAGTGCACTATATAGGGAATAGGGTGCCATTCTCTGGTCTAAAGTAGTGCACTATATAGGGAATAGGGTGCCATTCTCTGGTCTAAAGTAGTGCACTATATAGGGAATAGGGTGCCATTCTCTGGTCTAAAGTAGTGCACTATATAGGGAATAGGGTGCCATTTGGGACACACTCGTTGTCCAACCTAATAACCACAGACATCTGTTTACTTTTCAAGAGTTTAGAGAATGGTCCTGGCATGATTGACACCGACCGTACTGACCACTTATCGACACCAAAAGCTTCAAGTTCTTTAGCGTGCACATCACTGAGGACCTGAAATGGTCTCACCACACCGACACCATGGTGAAGAAGGCACAACAGCGACTCTTCCAACTTTAGGCAGCTGAAGAAAATCAGAGCTGGGACCAAGAGACTGATGAACAGCTTCTATCACCAGGCCATCAGACTGTTGAACAGCTTCTATTACCATCAGACTGTTGAACAGCTTCTATCACCAGGCCATCAGACTGTTGAACAGCTTCTATTACCAGGCCATCAGACTGTTGAACAGCTTCTATTACCATCAGACTGTTGAACAGCTTCTATCACCAGGCCATCAGACTGTTGAACAGCTTCTATTACCATCAGACTGTTGAACAGCTTCTATTACCATCAGACTGTTGAACAGCTTCTATCAGCCATCAGACTGTTGAACAGCTTCTATAGACCATCAGACTGTTGAACAGCTTCTATTACCATCAGACTGTTGAACAGCTTCTATTACCAGACCATCAGACTGCTGAACAGCTTCTATTACCATCAGACTGCTGAACAGCTTCTATTACCATCAGACTGCTGAACAGCTTCTATTACCATCAGACTGTTGAACAGCTTCTATTACCAGACCATCAGACTGTTGAACAGCTTCTATTACCATCAGACTGTTGAACAGCTTCTATTACCATCAGACTGTTGAACAGCTTCTATCACCAGACCATCAGACTGTTGAACAGCTTCTATTACCAGACCATCAGACTGAGAAACAGCCATCACTAGCTGGCTACCTGTCCAGGCCTCAGCTCTGCACCTTGAGACTAATGTCCCATGTACGTAGAGACATTGAACTCTGGTCACTTCATATTCTGTGTATATACTGTTGTTTACTCACTGTGTAGGTACAGTTGATGTCGGAAGTTCACATACACTTAGGTTGGAGTCATTAAAACTCGTTTTTAAACCACTCCACACATTTCTTGTTAACAAACTATAGTTTTGGCAAGTCGGTTAGGACATCTGCTTTGTGCATGACACAAGTAATTTTTCCAACAATTGTTTACAGACAGATTATTTCACTTATAATTCACTGTATCACAATTCCAGTGGGTCAGAAGTTTACATACACTAAGTTGACTGTGCCTTTAAACAGCTTGGAAATTCCAGAAAATTATGTCATCGCTTTTGAAGCTTCTGATACGCTAATTGACATCATTTGAGTCAACTGGAGGTGTACCTGTGGATGTATTTCAAGGCCTACCTTCAAACTCAGTGCCTCTTTGCTTGACATCATGGGAAAATAAAAATAAATCAGCCAAGACCTCAGAAAAAATATTGTAGACCTCCAAGAGTCTAGTTCATCCTTGGGAGAAATTTCCAAACGCCTGAAGCTACCACGTCATTAATTTCATTTCATTTTCATTTACGTCATTTAGCAGACGCTCTTATCCAGAGCGACTTACAAATTGGTGCATTCACCTTATGATAGCCAGTGGGATAACCACTTTACAATGTATTTTTTTTCTTTTCTTTTTTTCTCTTTGGGGTGGGGTAAGGGGGGTAGAAGGATTACTTGATCCTATCCCAGGTATTCCTTAAAGAGGTGGGGTTTCAAGTGTCTCCGGAAGGTGGTGAGTGACTCCGCTGTCCTGGCGTCGTGAGGGAGCTTGTTCCACCATTGGGGTGCCAGAGCAGCGAACAGTTTTGACTGGGCTGAGCGGGAACTGTGCTTCCGCAGAGGTAGGGGGGCCAGCAGGCCAGAGGTGGATGAACGCAATGCCCTCGTTTGGGTGTAGGGACTGATCAGAGCCTGAAGGTACGGAGGTGCCGTTCCCCTCACAGCTCTGTAGGCAAGCACCATGGTCTTGTAGCAGATGCGAGCTTCAACTGGAAGCCAGTGGAGTGTGCGGAGGAGCGGGGTGACGTGAGAGAACTTGGGAAGGTTGAACACCAGACGGGCTGCGGCGTTCTGGATGAGTTGTAGGGGTTTAATGGCACAGGCAGGGAGCCCAGCCAACAGCGAGTTGCAGTAATCCAGATGGGAGATGATAAGTGCCTGGATTAGGACATGTGCCGCTTCCTGTGTAAGGCAGGGTCGTACTCTCCGAATGTTGTACAATAAACAACAGTATGCAAGTATAAACACCAGCAATTTCCAAACGCCTGGAAAATTCCAGAAAATGATGGCATGGCTTTAGAAGCTTCTGATAGGCTAATTGACATAATTTGAGTCAATTGGAGGTGTACCTGTGGATGTATTTCAAGGCCTACCTTCAAATTCAGTGCCTCTTTGCTTGACATCATGGGAAAATCAAAAGAAATCAGCCAAGACCTCATAAAAAAACTTGTAGACCTCCACAAGTCTGGTTCATCCTTGGGAGCAATTTCCAAACGCCTGAAGGTACCACATTCATCTGTACAAACAATAGTACGTAAGTATAAACACCATGGGACCACACAGCCGTCATACCGCTCAGGAAGGAGACGCGTTCTGTCTCCTAGAGATGAACGTACTTTGGTGCGAAAAGTACAAATCAATCCCAGAACAACAGCAAAAGACCTTGTGAAGATGCTGGAGGAAACAGGTACAAAAGTATCTATATCCACAGTAAAACGAGTACTATATCGACATAACCTGAAAGGCCGCTCAGTAAGGAAGAAGCCACTGCTCCAAAACAGCCATTAAAAAAGCCAGACTACGGTTTGCAATTGCACATTGGGACAAAGATCGTACTTTTTGGAGAAATGTCCTGTGGTCTGATGAAACAAAAATAGAACTGTTTGGCCATAATGACCATCGTTATGTTTGGAGGAAAAATGGGGTTGCTTGCAAGCTGAAAAACACCATCCCAACCGCGAATCACAGGGGTGGCAGCATCATGCTGTGGGGGTGCATTGCTGCAGGAGGGACTGGTGCACTTCACAAAATAGATGGCATCATGAGGAAGGAAATGTATTTGGATATATTGAAGCGACATCTCAAGACATCGGTCAGGAAGTTAAAGCTTGGTTGCAAATGGGTCTCCCAAATGGACAGTGACCCCAAGGATACTTCCAAAGTTGTGGCAAAATGGCTTAAGGACAACAAAGTCAAGGTATTGGAGTGGCCATCACAAAGCCCTGATCGCAATCCTATAGAACATTTGTGGGCAGAACTGAAAAAGCGTGTGCGAGCAAGGAGGCATACAAACCTGATTCAGTTACACCATCTCTGTCAGGAGGAATGGGCCAAAATCCACCCACCCTTATTGTGGGAAGCTTGTGGAAAGCTCCCCGAAACGTTTGACCCAAGTTAAACAATTCAAAGGCAATGCTACCAAATACTAATTGAGTGTATGTAAACTTCTGCCCCACTGGGAATGTGATGAAAGAAATAAAAGCTGAAATAAATCATTCTCACTACTGTTATTCTGACAGTTCACATTCTTAAAATAAAGTGGTGATCCTAACTGACAGAAGACAGGGAATTTTTACTAATAGACGACCCGACAGGTTCAGAGTGTCTGACTGTCCTCCCGGCTAGACGATCCAACAGGTTCAGAGTGTCTGACTGTCCTCCCGGCTAGACGATCCACACACACACACACACACACACACACACACACACACACACACACACACACACACACACACACACACACACACACACACACACACACACACACACACACACACACACACACACACACACACACACACACACACACACACACACACACACACACACACACACACACACACACACACACACACACACACACACACACACACACACACACACACACACACCATGGAGTGTGTGTGTCTCCTTCAAACTGGCGCTGTGTTTTTGGGCTATGGTTAGGTTGTTTTGGCACGGCGCTGCAAAGTGACCTTTGTTCACAGGTATCTACAGTGGGGGAAAAAAAGTGTTTAGTCAGCCACCAATTGTGCAAGTTCTCCCACTTAAAAAGATGAGAGAGGCCTGTAATTTTCATCATAGGTACACGTCAACTATGACAGACAAAATGAGTTTTTCTTCTCTCCAGAAAATCAAATTGTAGGATTTTTAATGAAT
Organism: Coregonus clupeaformis; assembly: GCF_020615455.1. Lineage (NCBI taxonomy): Eukaryota > Metazoa > Chordata > Actinopteri > Salmoniformes > Salmonidae > Coregonus > Coregonus clupeaformis. The sequence goes on from NC_059207.1 coordinate 22,553,463, forward strand.
TTATTTGCAAATTTTGGTGGAAAATAAGTATTTGGTCAATAACAAAAGTTTCTCAATACTTTGTTATATACCCTTTGTTGGCAATGACACAGGTCAAACGTTTTCTGTAAGTCTTCACAAGGTTTTCACACACTGTTGCTGGTATTTTGGCCCATTCCTCCATGCAGATCTCCTCTAGAGCAGTGATGTTTTGGGGCTGTCGCTGGGCAACACAGACTTTCAACTCCCTCCAAAGATTTTCTATGGGGTTGAGATCTGGAGACTGGCTAGGCCACTCCAGGACCTTGAAATGCTTCTTACGAAGCCACTCCTTCGTTGCCCGGGCGGTGTGTTTGGGATCATTGTCATGCTGAAAGACCCAGCCACGTTTCATCTTCAATGCCCTTGCTGATGGAAGGAGGTTTTCACTCAAAATCTCACGATACATGGCCCCATTCATTCTTTCCTTTACACGGATCAGTCGTCCTGGTCCCTTTGCAGAAAAACAGCCCCAAAGCATGATGTTTCCACCCCCATGCTTCACAGTAGGTATGGTGTTCTTTGGATGCAACTCAGCATTCTTTGTCCTCCAAACACGACGAGTTGAGTTTTTACCAAAAAGTTATATTTTGGTTTCATCTGACCATATGACATTCTCCCAATCCTCTTCTGGATCATCCAAATGCACTCTAGCAAACTTCAGACGGGCCTGGACATGTACTGGCTTAAGCAGGGGGACACGTCTGGCACTGCAGGATTTGAGGCGTAGTGTGTTACTGATGGTAGGCTTTGTTACTTTGGTCCCAGCTCTCTGCAGGTCATTCACTAGGTCCCCCCGTGTGGTTCTGGGATTTTTGCTCACCGTTCTTGTGATCATTTTGACCCCACGGGGTGAGATCTTGTGTGGAGCCCCAGATCGAGGGAGATTATCAGTGGTCTTGTATGTCTTCCATTTCCTAATAATTGCTCCCACAGTTGATTTCTTCAAACCAAGCTGCTTACCTATTGCAGATTCAGTCTTCCCAGCCTGGTGCAGGTCTACAATTTTGTTTCTGGAGTCCTCTGACAGCTCTTTGGTCTTGGCCATAGTGGAGTTTGGAGTGTGACTGTTTGAGGTTGTGGACAGGTGTCTTTTATACTGATAACAAGTTCAAACAGGTGCCATTAATACAGGTAATGAGTGGAGGACAGAGGAGCCTCTTAAAGAAGAAGTTACAGGTCTGTGAGAGCCAGATATCTTGTTTGTTTGTAGGTGACCAAATACTTATTTTCCACCATAATTTGCAAATAAATTCATAAAAAATCCTACAATGTGATTTTCTGGAGAAGAAAAATCTCAATTTGTCTGTCATAGTTGACGTTTACCTATGATGAAAATTACAGGCCTCTCTCATCTTTTTAAGTGGGAGAACTTGCACAATTTGTGGCTGACTAAATACTTTTTTCCCCACTGTAGATGAGGGTTGTGGGGAAGGGAAGGGAAGAGAACCAGACGGTTCTGAGCTGTATGTTGTGGTGAAGGGAAGAGAACCAGACGGTTCTGAGCTGTATGTTGTGGTGAAGGGAAGAGAACCAGACGGTTCTGAGCTGTATGTTGTGGTGAAGGGAAGAGAACCAGACGGTTCCGAGCTGTATTTGTATTTATTAGGGATCTCCATTAGTTCCGGCCAAGGCACCAGCTACTCTTCCTGGGCTCCAAACATATTGAAGCACTTACATTACGTATAAAACAAAATACAAAACAGTACATCATATGACATTATTACACCACTACATGTCTACAATACATGTTTAATACCACCATACAACAATATCACAATCTGTGTGTATGCATGTGTCTGTGCCTGTGTGTGTCTCTTCACAGTCCCCGCTGTTCCATAAGGTGTATTTTTACCTGTTTTTTTTATCTGATTCTACTGCTTGCATCAGTTACCTGATATGGAATAGAGTTCCATGTAGTCATGGCTCTATGTAGTACTGTGCGTCTCCCGTAGTCTGTTCTGGACTTGGGGACTGTGAAGAGACCTCTGGTGGCATGTCTCGTGGGGTATGCATGGGTGTCCGAGCTGTGTGCTAGTAGTTTAAACAAACAGCTCCGTACATTCAGCTTGTCAACACCTCTTACAAAAACAAGTAGTGATGAAGTCAATCTCTCTTCCACTTTGAGCCATGAGAGATTGACATGCATGTCATTAATGTTAGCTCTCCGTGTACTTTTAAGGGCCAGCCGTGCTGCCCTGTTCTGAGCCAACTGCAATTTCCCAAGTCCCTCTTTGTGGCACCTGACCACACGACTGAACAGTAGTCTAGGTGCGACAAAACTAGGGCTTGTAGGACCTGCCTTGTTGATGGTGTTGTTAAGAATGCAGAGCAGCGCTTTATTATGGACAGACATCTCCCCCATCTTAGCTACTGTTGTATCAATATGTTTTGACCATGACAGTTTACAATTCAGGGTTACTCCAAGCAGTTTAGTCAACTCAACTTGCTCAATTTCCACATTATTCATTACGAGATGTAGTTGAGGTTTAGGGTTTAGTGAATGATTTGTCCCAAATACAATGCTTTTTTTTTGGGACATATTTAGAACTAACTCATTCCTTGCCACCCAATTTCCCGAAACGAACTGCAGCTCTTTGTTAAGTGTTGCAGATATTTCAGTTAATGTAGTAGCTGACGTGTATAGTGTTGAGTCATCCGCATACATAGACACACTGGCTTTACTCAAAGTAATGTCATTAGTAAAGATGGAAAAAAGCAAGGGGCCTAGACAGCTGCCCTGGGGAATTCCTGATACATAGGAATACTCTTTCATTTCACCTACCTATAGGAGGCTGCTGAGGAGAACGGCTCATAGTAATGGCTGGAACGGAGTGCCTGGAATGGCATCAAACACATGGAAAACCATCTGTGATTTACTGCTACTACTACGGCTTTCTATTTCAATACGTTTGAAGCAGTTGGGTTTCATTAGGCTGTTTACCTGGTCTAATGTCTTTCTGCTGTGTTGCAGGTTACAGAACGTTCACATAAAAACCTCTTGTCTAGATCAGAACAGATATTGTTTGGCTTGTAGAATAAGGGAGAGTAGGGAGAGGTGGAGAGGAAGGAGAGGAGAAGAGGGAGAGGAGAGGAGAGGAGAGGAGAGGAGAGGAGAGGAGAGGAGAGGAGAGGAGAGGAGAGGGAGAGGAGAGGAGAGGAGAGAGAGGAGAGGAGAGGAGAGGAGAGGAAAGGAGAGGAGGGAGAGGAGAGGAGGGAGAGGAGAGGAGGGAGAGGAGAGGAAGGAGAGAGGAAGGAGAGGAGAGGAGGGAGAAGAAAGGAAGGAGAGAGGAATGGATGGAGAGGAGGGAGAGGAGGGAGAGAGGAGCGAGAGAAGAGGAAGGAGTGGAGAGGAGGGAGAGAAGAGAAGAGGAGAGGAGAGGAGAGGAGAGGAGAGGAGAGGAGAGGAGAGGAGAGGAGAGGAGAGGAGAGGAGAGGAGAGGAGAGGAGAGGAGAGGGAGAGGAGAGGAGAGGAGAGGAGAGGAGAGGAGAGGATGGATAGATAGATAGATAGATAGAGAAAGGCAGAAGAGGGAGAGGAGGGGAGAGGAGGGAGAGGGAAAAAAGATAGAGGGACAGAGAGGAGAGGAGGGAGAGATATAGAGAGGGAGAGGAGAGAGGGAGGGAGAGGAGAGAGAGAGAGAGAGAGAGAGAGAGAGAGAGAGAGAGAGAGAGAGAGAGAGAGAGAGAGAGAGAGAGAGAGAGAGAGAGAGAGAGAGAGAGAGAGAGGGAGAGGAGGGAGAGGAGGGAGAGGAGGAGCGAGGAGGGGAGAGGAGGGGAGATGAGCGAGAGATAGAGAGAGGGACAGGAGGGAGAGGAGGGGAGAGGAGGGGAGAGGAGGGGAGATGAGCGAGAGATAGAGAGAGGGACAGGAGGGAGAGGATGGGAGAGGAGGGGAGAGGAGGGGAGATGAGCGAGAGATAGAGAGAGGGACAGGAGGGAGAGAGTGAGAGGAGGGAGAGGAGGATGAGAGTGAGAGGAGAGGAGGAGGGAGAGGAGGGGAGAGGAGATGAGGGAGAGGAGGGAGAGATGGAGATGAGGGAGAGGAGGATGAGAGTGAGAGGAGAGGAGGAGGGAGAGGAGGGGAGAGGAGAGGAGGGAGAGGAGGGGAGAGGAGAGGATGATGTAAAGCAAAGGAGGGGAAGGAGATGCAGAGAGTGAAAGGAGAGAGAGGAGAGGAGGAGCGAGAGATACAGGTAGGGAGAAGAGAGAAAGATAGACTGGAGGGAGAGAAGGGAGTGGATTGAGAGATAGAGAGAGGAGGGAGAGGAAAGAAGGAGAGGAGGGAGGGGAGGGAAAAATAAATAAATGGAGAGGAGGAAGAGGAGAGGAGGATGGAGAGGAGAGGAGGGAGAGATAGAGAAGAGAGAGGATGGATAGATAGAGAAAGGCAGAAGAGGGAGAGGAGGGGAGAGGAGGGAGAGGGAAAAAGATAGAGGGACAGAGAGGAGAGGAGGGAGAGATATAGAGAGGGAGAGGAGAGAGGGAGGGAGAGGAGAGAGAGGAGGGAGAGAGAGAGAGAGAGAGAGAGAGAGAGAGAGAGAGAGAGAGAGAGAGAGAGAGAGAGAGAGAGAGAGAGAGAGAGAGAGAGGGAGAGGGAGAGGAGGGAGAGGAGGGGAGAGGAGGGGAGATGAGCGAGAGATAGAGAGAGGGACAGGAGGGAGAGGAGGGGAGAGGAGGGGAGAGGAGGGGAGATGAGCGAGAGATAGAGAGAGGGACAGGAGGGAGAGGATGGGAGAGGAGGGGAGAGGAGGGGAGATGAGCGAGAGATAGAGAGAGGGACAGGAGGGAGAGAGTGAGAGGAGGGAGAGGAGGGAGAGGAGGACGGAGAAGAGAGGATTGAGAGATAGAGAGAGGAGGGAGAGGATATAAGGAGAGGAGGGAGGGGAGAAGAGGGGAGAGGAGCGAGAGATGGAGATGAGGGAGAGATGGAGATGAGGGAGAGGAGGGAGAGAGTGAGAGGAGAGGAGGAGGGAGAGGAGGGGAGAGGAGAGGAGGGAGAGGAGGGGAGAGGAGAGAGAGGATAGAAGGAGAGGAGGGAGAGATAGAGGGAGGGGAGAAGAGGGGAGAGGAGCGAGAGATGGAGATTAGGGAGAGGAGCGAGGGAGAGTCAGTGGAGGAAGTGGTAGGCCACACAAGCTCACAGAACGGGAACGCGTCGCTCGCAAAATTTGTCTGTCCTTTGTTGCAACACTCACTACCGAGTTCCAAACTGCCTCTGGAAGCAAAGTCAGCACAAATACAGGCGAATACATTGATAAAAGTCGTCTTGTCCTAGAAAGATTTACATGGTTATCAAAACGTCACACCAGGGTAAGCCTACACGAAACACAGCCCTTATTTTAAGTGTTTCTAAAAAAAACTATGGAAAAATGAATGGTAGAAAAATGATCGGAACCATTTCGCTGTCTGACCGCTAGGTTTTATGGGTATTATGACTCATACTGTGGTACTCTATTTACTTACATTTGAAGTCGGAAGTTTACATACACTTAGGTTGGAGTCATTAAAACTCGTTTTTCAACCACTCCACACATTTCTTGTGAACAAACTATAGTTTTGGCAAGTCGGTTAGGACATCTACTTTGTGGATGACACAAATAATTTTTCCAACAATTGTTTACAGACAGATTATTTCACTTATAATTCACTGTATCACAATTGCAGTGGGTCAAAAGTTTATATACACTAAGTTGACTGTGCCTTTAAACAGCTTGGAAAATTCCAGAAAATGATGTCATGGCTTTAGAAGCTTCTGATAGGCTAATTGACATAATTTGAGTCAAATGGAGGTGTACCTGTGGATGTATTTCAAGGCCTACCTTCAAACTCAGTACCTCTTTGCTTGACATCATTGGAAAATCAAATGAAATCAGCCAAGACCTCAGAAAAAAATTGTAGACCTCCACAAGTCTGGTTCATCCTTGTGAGCAATTTCCAAACGCCTGAAGGTACCACGTTCATCTGTACGAACAATACTACGCAAGTATAACTGCACATGGGGACAAAGATCGTATTTTTTGGAGAAATGTCCTCTGGTCTGATGAAACAAAAATAGAACTGTTTGGCCATAATGGAGCAAGAACACCATCCCAATCGAGAAGCACGGGGTTGGCAGCATCATGCTGTGGGGGTGCTTTGCTGCAGGAGGGACTGGTGCACTTCACAAAATAGATGGCATCATGAGGAAGGAAAATTATGTTGATACATTGAAGCAACATCTGAAGACATCAGTCAGGAAGTTAAAGCTTGGTTGCAAATGGGTCTTCCAAATGGACAATGACCCCAAGCATTGTTCCAAAGTTGTGGCAAAATGGCTTAAAGACAACAAAGTCAAGGTATTGGAGTGGCCATCACAAAGCCCTGATCTCAATCCCTATAGAAAATGTGTGGGCAGAACTGAAAAAGCGTGTGCGAGCAAGGAGGCCTACAAACCTGACTCAGTTACACCAGCTCTGTCAGGAGGAATGGGCCAAAATTCACCCAACTTATTGTGGGAAGCTTGTGGAAGGCTACCCGAAACCGTTGACCCAAGTGAAAGAATTTAAAGGCAATGCTACCAAAATTCTAATTGAGTGTATGTAAACTTCTGACCCACTAGGAATGTGATGAAAGAAATAAAAGCTGAAAGAAATAATTCTCTCTACAATTACTCTGATATTTCACATTCTTAAAATAAAGTGGTGATCCTAACTGACCGAAGACAGGGAAGTTTTACTAGGATTAAATGTCAGGAATTGTGAAAAACAGAGTTTAAATGTATTTGATTAAGGTGTATGTAAACTTCTGACTTCAACTATATGTGGGGAGTTATTCTGGAAACCCTTCTGAAGGTGGGGTTAAGATGAATCTGTCAGCATGGTTACGGTAGAACAATGGTTACAAAGAGACAGACAGACAGACAGAGAGAGACAGGCAAGCAGACAGACAGACAGACAGACAGACAGACAGACAGACAGACAGACAGACAGACAGGAGAGATAGACAGGCAGGCAGGCAGACAGACAGAACGACAGGCAGACAGACAGACATACAGACGGGTGGACAGACAAACAGGTATGCAGGCAGACAGACAGACAGATTGATGGACAGATAGAGATAGACTGAACCTTTCCTGTAGAACACGGTTACTTCCAACCTGCAGTGAGAGTATTTATGACAGTGTTCTTTCTTCTCAACATGTTGAAAAGCAGAGTGCTGCATTTAGAGGTTAGATCATGTGGTTTGGATTGTTGTTAATCAAGAGCAAATGACACACAGTCAGTCCTCCCTCAGCCCCTCTCATCTCCCCCTTCCTCTCCCCTCTACCCTCTCCCCCACTCCTCCCTCCTCTCCCCCACTCCTTTCTCCTCTCCCCCCTCCTCTCCCCTCTTCCCTCTCTCCTGCCTCTCCTCTCCTCTCCTCTCCTCTCCTCTCCTCTCCTCTCCTCTCCTCTCCTCTCCTCTCCCTCTCCTCTCCTCTCCTCTCCTCTCCTCTCTCTCCTCCCTCTCCTCTCCCTCTCCTCTCCGCTCCCCCTCCCCTCCTCTCCCCTCGTCTCCCCCTCCCCTTCTCTCCCCTCAGCCCCCTCCTCTCCTCTCTCCCCCCACTCTCCTCTCCCCTCCTCTCCCCTCCTCTCTCCCCCTCCCTCCCCCCTCCTCTCCCCTCAGCCCCCTTTCCATCCCTTGGCAGGAAGAAAGGAAAATCCATCCAATAATTTTTTCTTCCTTTAGTTTGGTTGGACATTACTGTCTGTTTGTCCCGGCAACCACTAGCCATTACTAGCCCACATGATACATCAGTGAAATCACATATAGTGTTTGTTTTGCACAACAACAGTCAACAACACTGCTCTGTTTTGCTAATTATGGCAATGTGTTTCCAACTGTCATCTCTTGTTAACTTAACGTGTTGGTGGTTTTGCAATAACTCGCTAAACGCACAGTTGGAAGTGGAACATATTGGAATTCCGGATGTTTGGAATGGGATTTTCAAAGGATTTTCAATAGGAGCAACACAAGCTTAAATTCTATTTCAATTCCAGGCAATTTAGGAAATTCATTGAGTTTCCACCAAACCGGTCCTATACGTGTCAATCTGACCCTGCATCCTCTCTCTCTTCTTCTTTCTCTTAAGCTGGAGGGAACATTGAAGAATATATTTAATTATGAATACTAACTATAGTGTTAATGTGTATTTGATTATGAATGCTAACTATAGTGTTAGCGTGTATTTGTTTATGAATTCTAACTGTAGTGTTAGTGTGCATTTGTTTATGAATACTAACTATAGTGTTGGCGTGTATTTGTTTATGAATGCTAACTGTAGTGTTAGTGTGCATTTGTTTATGAATGCTAACTATAGTGTTAGCGTGTATTTGTTTATGAATGCTAACTGTAGTGTTAGTGTGCATTTGTTTATGAATGCTAACTATAGTGTTAGCGTGTATTTGTTTATGAATGCTAACTGTAGTGTTAGTGTGCATTTGTTTATGAATGCTAACTATAGTGTTAGCGTGTATTTGTTTATGAATGCTAACTGTAGTGTTAGCGTGTATTTGTTTATGAATGCTAACTGTAGTGTTAGTGTGCATTTGTTTATGAATGCTAACTATAGTGTTAGTGTGTGTTTGTTTATGAATGCTAACTGTAGTGTTAGTGTGCATTTGTTTATGAATGCTAACTATAGTGTTAGCGTGTATTTGTTTATGAATGCTAACTGTAGTGTTAGTGTGCATTTGTTTATGAATGCTAACTATAGTGTTAGCGTGTATTTGTTTATGAATGCTAACTGTAGTGTTAGTGTGCATTTGTTTATGAATGCTAACTATAGTTTTAGCGTGTATTTGATTATGAATGCTAACTATAGTTTTAGCGTGTATTTGATTATGAATGCTAACTGTAGTGTTAGTGTGTATTTGATTATGAATGCTAGTTATAGTGTTAGTGTATGTTCATTTACACAGTTAGTTCCCACTCTAAATCAGCAGGATATTTGGTCTGATAGGACTGTGAAAACAAGGTCCAGAAGGGGTTTGGTTTGACCAGCTCTTTGGCCAAGTCAGTGCAGACAGAAGAGCTTGAAGCGACGGACTGTGTATCGTTAAGAATTGTTCAAATTAACGTTTCTCTCTGGCAGTCAACACCAACATCATCACAACACCATCGCAAGCCAAGGATACATACACATGTCTGTCCCCTTCAGCTACAGCAGAATCACGCCTTGATGTTGACACGTCACACACTGATGCTCTGGACACAGGTCGTTTGAGGTTCGATAAGGAGTGATCGGGGAGCTGGAGGTAGTTTGAGGTTTAACCTCTACGGGATCGGTGTCCCTATACCGGGACAGTTGCTGCTCAATATGCGATATTTGACAAGAATGACTTGTAAACAAAAGCCAACTTCTCGGGACATAGACATGTCTTATATGGTCAGAAAGCTTAACTTCTTGTTAATCTAACTGCAGTGTCCAATTTACAGTAGCTATTACAGCAAAAAAAAAGACCATGCTATTGTTTGAGGATAGTGCACAACAACAAAACACTTTTGTCACAGCAACTGGTTTGATACATTCACCTCTGAAGGTAAATAATGTACTTACGTTCAGTAATCTTGCTCGGATTTGTCATCCTGAGGGTCCCAGAGATACAATGTAGTGTAGTTTTGTTTGAAAAATCAATTTTATGTTCAAATGTAGGAACTGGGTTCTACAGTTTGACCCCCCTGCTATCTCTGGCTCCACCCCCACCCCCGCCCAGTCATCTAGAGGTGTGAAGGTTAGTGTATTTTCTGTAGGGAAGCTAATGATCCATCATGTATGACATTCCTGGGAGTGTGTAAACTTGATTTTTTTATTACCATAGCATTTTTGTATGTTCTCTATAGTTATGTACAGTTGAAGTCGGAAGTTTACATACACCTTAGCCAAATACATTTATACTCAGTTTTTCACAATTCCTGACATTTAATCCTAGTAAAAATTCCCTGTCTTAGGTCAGTTAGGATCACCACTTTATTTTAAGAATGTGAATTGTCAGAATAATAGTAGAGAGAATGATTTATTTCAGCTTTTATTTCTTTCATCACATTCCCAGTGGGTCAGAAGTTTACATACACTCAATTAGTATTTGGTAGCATTGCCTTTAAATTGTTTCACTTGGGTCAAACGTTTCGGGTAGCCTTCCACAAGCTTCCCACAATAAGTTGGGTGAATTTTGGCCCATTCCTCCTGACAGAGCTGGTGTAACTGAGTCAGGTTTGTAGGCCTCCTTGCTCGCACACGCTTTTTCAGTTCTGCCCATCTATAGGATTGAGGTCAGAGCTTTGTGATGGCCACTCCAATACCTTGACTTTGTTGTCTTTAAGCCATTTTTCCACAACTTTGGAAGTATGCTTGGGGTCATTGTCCATTTGGGAGACCCATTTGCGACCAAGCTTTAAATTCCTGACTGATGTCTTGAGATGTTGCTTCAATATATACACATAATTTTCCTTCCTCATGATGCCATCTATTTTGTGAAGTGCACCAGTTCTTCCTGCAGCAAAGCACCCCCACAGCATGATGCTGCCACCCCCGTGCTTCACGGTTGGGATGGTGTTCTTCGGCTTGCAAGTTACCCCTTTTTTCCTCCAAACATAACAATGTTCATTATGGGCAAACAGTTCTATTTTTGTTTCATCAGACCAGAGGACATTTCTCCAAAAAGTACGATCTTTGTCCCAATGTGCAGTTGCAAACCAAAGTCTGGCTTTTTTATGGCGGTTTTGGAGCAGTGGCTTCTTCCTTGCTGAGTGGCCTTTCAGGTTATGTCGATATAGGACTCGTTTTACTGTGGATATAGATACTTTTATACCTGTTTCCCCCAGCATCTTCACAAGGTCCTTTGCTGTTGTTCTGGGATTGATTTGCACTTTTTGCACCAAAGTAATTTCATCTCTAGGAGACAGAACGCGTCTCCTTCCTGAGCGGTATGACGGCTGCGTGGTCCCATGGTGTTTATACTTGCATACTATTGTTTGTACAGATGAACGTGGTACCTTCAGGCATTTGGAAATTGCTCCCAAGGATCAACCAGACTTGTGGAGGTCTACAATTCTTTTTCTGAGGTCTTGGCTGATTTCTTTTGATTTTCCCATGATGTCAAGCAAAGAGGCACTGATTTTGAAGGTAGGCCTTGAAATACATCCACAGGTACACCTCCAATTAACTCAAATGAATTTTTCTTGAATTTTCCAAGCTGTTAAAGGCACGGTCAATTTAGTGAATGTAAACTTCTGACCCACTGGAATTGTGATACAGTGAATTAAAAGTGAAATAATCTGTCTGTAAACAATTGTTGGAAAATGTACTTGTGTCATGCACAAAGTAGATGTCCTAACCGGCTTGCCAAAACTATAGTTTGTTAACAAGAAATGTGTGGAGTGGTTGAAAAAACGGGTTTTAATGACTCCAACCTAAGTGTATGTAAACTTCCGACTTCAACTGTATTTGTGCCAGAATGGGCTGGAATAACCGCTTGATCACCCCAGGCCACGATCAAACTACATTTTGACCTTAGCATACACTTGACACTTGCATGTCGTGGCCTAGTGGAGACCAATATTTATCTTGTGTTACTACGCTATATAAATAGATGGTTGTTGATGTGTATGGCTGAATTTCAGATACATTTTTGTACATTTGAATGTTGCAGTAATAGGACCTAGCGTTTGAGCGACCGAGAGAGAACATTAGTTTGATATCAGGCCCTTATCCCAATGACTCGACTGCCCCCACGTGGAGAGAAAGAGAACTGCTCTTTTACAGGCTCATGAAGCTCATTTGAATTTCCTGATGCAGCAGGAAAATGATCTGCGACAAAAGAGTGATCAAGTTAAGATCCGACATCTGTATCTGTATAATTTTAAAAGCCAGGTGTATCCAGTCTTGTTCAATTCACCGCAAAACATATCTTGACCTCTCCTCCTCTCCCCTCCACCACGGAAAACGGAAAACAAGAAAACAGAATTAATTTGATTTCATGTTTTGTTTACTTAGTTTTACGCAGAGGATGATGATGACGATGATGATGATGCGAGTCCGGTTGTC